>NW_006239251.1:32398-38921 GCF_000226075.1 Solanum tuberosum | reverse complement strand
TATATATATATATATAATATAGAGAGATTCATAATCGGGTGATTAGTCTTCACAGCTAATTAATGAGATTTAGCATTTACTTCTTAATATATTGTCATTAATTTGAATATATTCGATGGAACTTGCTAGCCTATGGCTGATGAAATGATTCTCATCTATATAAAGTCCTTTCTCCTTCTTTTACACATAAGAAAAAGAGATACAAGATAAATTCTCCCTTTTATAATGTTTTAATATTCTAGTAAATCTTAGTTGGTTTCTGACTCCTAATTTTATATTAGAAGAGCTTGTCTAATACTGAGATATATGGATGAATGTGGTCTTGTCATCTGAGGAAATTACAAAAGTTGATGAAGGTAAAACAAATTATTATGTAAGTCAATATAATTTTGCGGAGGATATCTGAATTTTTGTGCCCATGCTAATAAGGTATGTGACATTGCTATATATTTATATTTCAATATATTTGTGTGTGGCAAATTGAGAAACATAAACCTTAACATAGAGAAGATTCAGAGAAATGATATTTTTCCTAAATAAAAAATAAATTTGAGTTAGCTAATAATATAAATTATTGTGGTCATTTCTTAAGCGAATTTTATGGCTAATATGTGAAAGTGGGGAAATTGGTGATAGACTTTGGTATTGCTGGGCATACTTGCGCTAACTAATCACCCAAATTGGAGAAGAAGATTTATATATATATATGTTGGTGATTCTGGAACTACTCAAGTTCTTATAATGAAAAAGTTTTCTTAAAACTCATACATGAAAATTATTGACATTATCTGAAGTGGTACATAATATTAATATTCTTGCAAGTTAATTCTTCTGAATCTTCGTGGCTAATTAATGAGATTTAACATTTACTTCTCCTTATTGTCATTAATTTGAATATATCCATTGGAACTTTCTAGCCCATGGCTAAGGAGATGATTCTCATTTATATAAAGTCCTTTCTCCTTCTATAGATAGAAAAAGAGATCAAGAGAAATTCTCCTTTTTATAATGTTTTTATATTATAATATGCTGAATTTTCTTTTGTAGATTTTTGTTAGTTTCTGATTTTTAGTTTTATACTAAAAGAACTTGTTGAATCCTATAAAATATACCTATATCGGGTGAAAAATTCTCAAGGATAGTGTCTTTTGACACGCCTCAAATTTTGAGAATTCTCTACAAGTGTTGACGGTGAACTATTTTTCGTAAGATTACCAATAATTTCTACACCAAATATCTTGTCAAACAGCCCCACTCTTTAAAATAAATGTATTTTACAAAAGAAAAAAAAAAGGAGAAAAATTTGACCTTTGAGAAGCTTGGCCATGTATGCTTTAAGCACAAGTGTTAATTGAAATGAGAGAATGTAAAAAAAACACAGGTTAGACTAGCAAAGACTTGTTCACGACTTGTGCTTCAAAAGTACATAGCTTTTATGCTTCTGATAATAAATGAAGGTAAATTATGTGGTAGGACATTCATAGATATTAAAAGTATATTTTAAAGGTGATTTTCAACTTTACTTTTATTTATTTATCAAAACATATAGAAAATAAAGATGAAAAAACACATATGATGACCTGTCGGACAATATTGTCATTCATACAATAAAATTTTTGATACAAATGGTCAAAGGTAGATCATGCATATACAATCTTGGTGAAAAGTTAAGGAATCAAGAGCTATAAAAAGTCTTGAAACAATTTTCCCTTGTTGTGAGGAAATAAGAACTTATTTCTATAGAGAAGAATCTCTAAGGTACGAAGTATTTGGCAGGGCTTTCTCATATACAATAATTGATGGTCATGAATCTATTGTGGCTCCACTGAAAAGGTGTGGAGGAAAACCATTAAAAAAGATTCGTCAACACCATATTCTTAAGCACAATAAACCGCCTCATTTTACTATCCTTTGTTTGGAAAGAGATGCAACTACTAGATAGTCTAGAGATTTGGATTAGAGTTGATAGTTGTGTTTTGATAAGTGTCTCATAGTTCATTGTTGATGACAATTCTGATTCGCAAATTAACAAACTTACAAGCGGAGTGTTGGACTATTTACACTATGAAAATGATCCGTAAGTAAAATTTGAGAAGCGATGTGGACCTATTTATATGCAAATCATGAATTTTTCACTTAGGACCATAATTTTGCTTGATGCAGAGCCTCAATGTTGCAGCCATGACATAAAATTTGGACTTTGGAGCAGGAGGAAGAAGAACAAAAGGGTGTGATAGCCATTCTTGAAAGAAGCTAATGTTTGAAGAACTTTTTTGTTTGTTCTAGTACTATTTGCAAAGAAGGTGAAAAGGGAGATGAATGGTCCCAAAGGAAGAATTCCTAATTTGCATATAAATAGGTCCACGAAAGCCATCGCTTCTCATATTTTATATATGGATCGTTTTCATAGTGCAAACGGTCCAACACTCCATTTGCAACTTTGTTTATTTGCGAATTAGAAATGTTCTCAATAATGAACTGTGAGCCCCTTATCAAAACACAAACACCAACTATAATTCAAACATCTCCAAGCTATCCAGCAACTGCATTTCTTACCAAACAAAGTATAGTTAAATGAGGTGGTCTATTGCTCTTAAGAATATGGTGATGACGAATCTTTTTAATGGTTTGCCTCTATAACTTTTCAGTGGAGCAACAACAGATTTTTGACCATCATCGGTTGCATATGAGAAAGACATGTCAGGTACTCTTACCTTAGAGCTTTTTCTTAACAGAAATAAGCTTTTATTTCCTCGCAGCAGTGGTGAATCATTTCGAGACTCTTCATAGCTGTTGATTTCATTAACCTTTCACCAAGATTGAATGAGCATGATCTATCTTTGACCATTTGTATTAGAATCTTTGTTGAACGAATGACTTTCTTGTCCGGCATGTCATCAGATGTGTTTTTGTCATCTTTGTTTTCTATATGTTCCTATAAATAAATAAAAAGGTGAAGTTGAGATCATCTTAAGAAAATATACTTTTAATATCTACAAGTGCCCAACAACACAATGCACCTCCATTTGTTAGCAGAAACATAAAATATATATTAATGTACTTGAGAAGCACAAGCAGTGAACATGTCCCTACCAGTCTAACCTATGTTTGTTTATTTTCTCTCCTTTTAGTTAAATCTTGTGTTTAACACATGTTTGATCAAGCTTTTCAAAGGTCAATTTTTTCCTTAAAAAAACATATTTATTTTAAAGAGTGAAGGTGTTTGACTTGTTTTTTTTGTGTGTAGAAACAAGTGTTTTTAAATACTAGTAGATTTTTTTTTCAACTTTTAAGTTGAATAAACAAAGTAGCTTCTCCAAAAAAGAAGTATTTTTTATTTTTTCCAAGACTATATTACCAAAAATTCATGCTTCCCAAATTAAATTACCATTAACTTCCTTTTCTATAATAACTAGATACATAAAAACACTTCTTGAAATTATTGATCAAACAGAGACTACTAACAAAAGTTCTTCTAAAATAATTTAGTCAAATATAAATTGTTACTCTTCCTAAGCACCGGAGAATCAGAAAGAGTAAAACTTTACCCATATCTCTGACACCTCGCAACGCGCCTTTGTTTTGGCCTTCGCACTGCAAACCACTTTTGATTGCCTTGGTTTGCCTTATGCAGGGTGTAACACTTCATAAGGGGGTGAAATCTGACCTCCACCCTTAGCTTTAGATTTGCTCGGCGACTACTGGAGCTTGGCTTTGCAAGGTTTCTTTCTTTTTGGTTCATAATTGGTCAAATTCTTGGGTATTTCACCTATAACGTACACACACACACACTACATAATCTCAAAAGTATGGAAATGATCATAACTCAAGAGTATTAAACTAGATTATCCTTAAAACAAAGTATAAACATGGAAAAGTACAACCAAAATGAGTGTTAATACGCCCAACATCATCACCCCACACTTTTTAACCTTTGTTTGTCCTCGAACAACTATCTAGACACTCAAAACATAACACCCACCTCACTACACAAATCAACGAGGTTAACTCCTACCTAGATCACCAAGATACTTTAAACAAGGCGGCGATTCTCAATACAAAGTATGTTTAGCAATTCAAAACAAGACAATTCATCAAGACGGTGTATACTCTATAACCTACTCTCAACATAATATATAGGGAAAATACAATTATATCATCACGCAGAGGATTGAATATTTCACCATCTATGTGCCCTCACTTTTCAAGAGAGATGTCCCTTCATACATTCATACGATATCACAATTTTGGGGGCATATAAACTCAACAATATTACTTACTCTCACACATGCATATCAGAGGATCGATATACTTAGTGTAAAACTATATTAACAAAAGCAATAAAAATATAGGATCAAAAGGACTTTATGGGTTGTAATGTCAGCTAAGTGATGAGTAGGAATTATTTGGTCAACATAGTGACTACCCGTCCCTATGCACTTTAGGACACTTACTCAATTATTTGTAAATTGTTCCCTTATGTCTCCCAAATTTCAATTTTCTTATGCTTTCCCCTGATAGATTAAGCACAATGAAAGCATGATAACAGATCACAAATGTCACATAATTTTCAGACTGAAGACTTATATTAAAACTTCACAAATTTCAATCAGAAAAAGTGTAGAAACACCAGTGAAAACAGCTCCTTATGTCCACGTTCTTCGCAACTGAAGTTGCAAACATGAAGGAGCTTTTTTCTCCAAAGTATCATGGCAACTGATTTGCTTTCCTTATGCTAAAACAGAATGGTGTTTACACTTGTTTGTCATGTCTTTTGTAACTTTATTTGTATATCTAGCTAAGCCTTTTTATGTTATGAAGAATAACCTTTCTTTCTCTGTTTGTTACAGATGACTATTGCAATCTTATATGTTTCAAAAGGGTGATCCTAATTGCAAATTTATTCATTTCCCAATAGAGGAGGGCTCGATCTTTCTTGTTTGTTGAACTTCTTTTTGTAGATTTCATAATTCAGGCTTCTGTCTTTCCGTTGGGGAAGTGAAGCTGACGAGATAATATCACTCAACTTATGAGACTGTTTTCACAGAAAGTCACTCAACTTTGATTTTTAATTCAAATGTCACTCAACTGTGAGCTCTTTTTGAATTAAAAATTAAAGTTGAGTAACTTTTTGTGAAAACGGTCTATAGTTGAGTGATTTTTAAGTTAAAAATCAAAATTAAGTGACTTTCTCTGAAAACAGTCCATAGCTGAGTGACCACTGAGATATTATCTCTATACCTGCTTGATTCTTCACTATATAAACAACTCATTATTTGCCTCCTCTCTTCTTATGCATGATTCATAGCTGCTATTTGTTTTTGGCAGACTCTAAATGCCTAAGCTGGCTAATTAAGGGGATACTGCAAATTACTAAAGATGCCACGCACCTAATAGAGTCGGCTTACATGGGACTGGGAGATAGGATAGTTCTGACTACACTATGCTTTTGTGGAGTTTGATTTGTACGAGTGGTATGACGTCATATTCAGATCTCATCTCCTATAATGTGGAAACTGTGTCCAGCCTATTGGATGAACTTTGCGCAATTCTCATTTAGGAACTTAGTAATAGTAGATTTAAGTGTTACGTAGACTGAACCTAATGCACTTTTTGGATTTATTTATTTCCCCGTGTGTCAAAATCATAGAGTACATGTTTTTATGTTTTTCAGCTACTCTATATATATCTATACATGTTTTTCTCAGAGGATAGGACACAAGAATTAATCAGGTATTTGTGGAAATTATTTATTAAAATTTAGCATATAGCTACTAAATACCTCTCCTCCATCTGCTTATAGGTAGAAATATTGAGAGAGTTTTGGCAGAGTCTAGCTCCCATTGGACCATTTGTATCTATATGCATCAGGATCCCGCCTGGAATGACTATTCATAGATCACCTCTATTTGTGTGGTTCATTCCAGTTCAATATGCTCATCGGCGCTTGACCCTGAGTCTTGAGATGTGGATCATATTAGCATGGCGTACTCCACCCCTGGTACCCTTTGGTCATTCTTTAATTATATTTGGTGTTGCATTTACACATATGATGAATACCTCCACACTAGGATGTAAATTGACCATTGATGCAACGCCAATTGGGTTTCCTTTCCTTTCAAATAAGCTTGTGCTACAGTGATTGAAAGTTTCATCACTTCCACTAACCAACTATAACTGCATATGTTTGGGGTTGCAAAGGAACCTGTGCTCGGTTTTTCCACATTAACATGGATGCATTTGATATCACATTTCATATGGTCGATGTCACGCCCCGAGCCTACACCCTGGGCGGGACCAGCACTCGGAGACCATTGCTGGCCCCAAGCGAACCCTTGGCCTGGCTTTCTTAACTCAGCGGAAACCTGACTCAACAGAAAACTCAATGCCATGTAAAGACATAAACAACTTAACTGATACATATCTGGCCAAAAAGGCAACTCGAGTCTCAAAATAGAGTATTTACATATATACATAGCTGAGAGACTCAATTCTAACTGACTGACTGTCTATGAAGCCTCTA
>NW_006239251.1:30957-31028 GCF_000226075.1 Solanum tuberosum | reverse complement strand
CATAAAAGGGGATAGGTGTGTGGGGGAAAGGATCACCCAACACTAAAAGCTCACATACCTTGGTAGGGATC
>NW_006239251.1:2492-30881 GCF_000226075.1 Solanum tuberosum | reverse complement strand
TTCTTCTTCTCCTTCTTCTCTTCTTCTTCTCTTTCTTCTCTTCTTCACTCTCAAGAACCCTAACTTTTCACTCCCTTAAAATGGAACAAAATGATCCAAATATCATCCTAACACACAATATATCCTCAAAAGAATTAGCTAGGGAAAAGACCAAAATGCCCTTAATGATTCCCGGACGGATTTTCTTGTCAACTGCCCCACTTTCAAAGGGCCATAACTCGCTCATACGAACTCGGAATTGAGCAAACTCGGCGGCGTTGGAAAGATCATTCCACAAGCTTCACAACCATAACTGGAACTACTCCTAACTCATCCTGAGCTGGAAGTTATTACTGCTCAAAGTTGGCCAAAAATCACTGATTTCCACACTCAGCCAATTTTCCAGATTTTCAAATCCTTTCCAAAAATGAAATTTTTTAAATTCTAAGCCTCTTCTTAGCTATTTCAAATTGTCGGATGTTACAGTCGAGTTGTTACGGTATATCATTATCTTAATCTTATTACAGATGTGGAGTCGGAATTTAAATTCTTCGAGGTCAATTGTTAAGGTTTTTAGCATTGAACCCATTATATTTTTAAGTTGTAGGTTCATATCTACTATTTATTGCTTTTTATGCATAAATTTATGTTTCGCCTTGAAAGTACTGGGTTCAGATAAACCCGATACCAATACATTAGGTCCGCCTCATTCATTGAGGATTCAAGTTTGTGCTTTTGTCACATATAGATATTTTATGCATTGGTAAACTTGTGAAAAATTTGCAAGAACAACTAGAAATAATTATCAATGTGGGAACCCCTCTATTCAAGATATAGCCAAATTTTGCCCCACATATGAAGCACAGCCCATGTAGTTTTTTTTTTAAAGAGACATAAAAGCCCATTTGAACCTTGGCAGGAAAGGCCATCCTCTCATTTAATTTGCATCTTATCCTATTGAGCAAGAAAAAATGATGAAAAAAAGTGATTGTATTAGGAGGAAAAAAATAAACATGAGAAAACATGATGCAATATATCTTTATCCAACAGCTTATGTTAGGCAAAGATATATTGATTTTTGTCCACAAAAATGGCAGCTACTTCACTCTCATTGAGTCTTGGGCTTCCATCAGCAGCAGCCAACAATTTGAATAGGCATGCTTTACACAACATTATCACATGTTCGGCATCAGAAAACACGTCCCCTAATCAACAGAGTAAGAAAATTTCATATCGATCAATTATGAAGTCATGTTTGCATTTATGACACTTTCTTCGTGGTAAAATTCTACTAGTATCTCTGTTTCAGGATGTTTGATGAGAAGGCCATTTCTATTGGGAGCAGGGGCTCTTTCGTTGAATTTATTACCCGCTACTCCCCTTTTAGCTCAAGGTACTCTGTTACTATAATTTTTATTCTCTAATCTTGTTACTTTATAATTAAATGGCTGTATGCAGGAGTACCAGAGAACTATGAAATCTTTGTTGACAAACGAGATGGCTATTCATATTATTATCCATCAGATTGGAGGGTATGTCGCATTTTTTAAGAATTGAATTTTTTTAAAACTGGTACTCGTATTTAACTTTGAAGTATGTATGTACATACGTATGTACACTTGTTTGTTAGAACAGGAATTTGATTTCAGAGGTCATGATTCTGCATTTAAAGATAGATATCTACAACTGCAAAATGTGCGACTTAGTTTTATACCAACTGATAAATCAGATATCCATGATTTGGGGCCAATGGAAGAGGTAAATCGCGGTACTATTCATCTATGTAGACGTTTATTTAGCAATCGAGGAGGAGAAAAATATAAAAAAGACATGTATTTTCTTCGTCATACCAACTTATTTTCTACTTTCCTAAAGGTTGTACCCGATCTGGTAAAACATGTTTACTCTGCACCGAATCAGGTGGCAAATATAATGGAAATGAAGGAGGTATGATCCTTTCTCATGCTCTCGATTGTTCATATATGTAGCTCTTTTTCAATTAGTCACGATATTTTTTTTCAAATTAATGTAGAGAACTACGGATGGGAAAAACTATTTCACCTTTGAATATGTGTTGACATCTCCAAATTTTTCGCGGGCAGCATTTGCTACCATAGCAATTGCAAATGGTAAGTGATCTGGTTCGTCTACTATAGCTTTACATCACATTTTTCTGCATTTGTATTAAGACATTTTGTACAGGGAGACACTACACACTAATCGTGGGAGCAAATGAAAGGCGATGGAGAAAATTCCGTAACAAACTTAAAGTGGTGGCTGATTCATTTCAGGTGCTGGACATTTAGAATTGCTCAATAAAGCTGGCAATCATACAGTCTTGTTGAATCAAACAGAATTGTCTATATATCCTCTTGCAATTTGTTTATCGAACTACATTACAAAGAATGTTTCCGGCTATCTCATAAGTAAATGAAATCCCCTTGTAGTTGAAGCAGTAAGTGTTAACAACAAATTTTAAAGTGATAGGAAAATAAACTTCAATTACAAATAAAATGATGATGATGAAATAGAGATTTTATTGATTGATAGTATTTGAGAGTATAATTTTGTTCCTCTCTTGATTCTTCTCTCTGAATTAACTATGTGATTCAAGGATGGTTAGTAGCATAGTTCTCGAATATAAGGATAATTTGGACCTCTTTGAGATATATTTGATCATAGGGCAGACTTTGAGAAAGTCAGTATTTGATGTCTTGATCTCTTTGTGAATATTCCAGGAGTTTATGAGATATTTGACATACCTCTTCAAGGGAATATGTTACCCTTATATGGGCGTGAACTAGGATTTAGAATAGAGTAATTTCTGTGAACTGTAACAAAGATTGAGCTCGTTTTGTAGAATCACACAAAATTTTGATGAATTTGCGCTTTTTGATCCTAGTTAGACAATTGGGTATATTACTTGTAAGAACTAAATCCATAATAAGCATTCTCTGCACGCAATAGCCATCCATATATGATGAACTATCTTCCATTAGTTATTATCTCAGAAAGCCACCTTTCTTGTTGAAGAAAAGTGATCTTTTGAGCTAATGACTACTAGTTGAACAACCATATGAAAAATCAACCTTCAATTTGCAATGCATCAGTCTAATTATCAGTTTCACTGCCTGAACCCTGTCAAAAGATATGATCCCGCGATATCTCTTTATCATTCCTAGGTGCTTAATCATATTCAAGTTGCGTAGTACCAATCTGGAGGGAGTCTGTCATGATCCAATTTGCCCAAGTTGCGATGGCACATAATCCCAACTCGTTAGGTAAACTCAAAAGCATACAAATTGCAAACTCATAAGTTAAAATACAACAAATAAAGTCTGATCAGGTACAACATTCAGATGAAATGCATGCTCATGAGCCATAAATCAAATAAGTGTGATAAAGACTCCAACTTTACTCAATACCAGCACTCCAGATGCCAATATCTTTGTGTACTACACACTGTCGGAGGTGCTCGAGTTATACAGTAACTCATGAGGGACAAATCCTCACAGCTACTACAATAAATGTTCTAAAACAGGAAATCTCAGTTTAGTTAGATGAACATTGCTCTATTGCATGACGCCTGACGGAGTGATCAACCCTCTTATGAAAACCGATATCTAACTTTTGAAAGTGAGTCTCAACATGGCAGAGTACACCTAGCTATATAGCTGGGCAAAAAATGTTCATAGCATTACCTTCATCAATTATCTTGATGTCCAAAGGGAAGAGGACAAGGTCTTACTTAAAAGTGAAAAAAATGGGAAGTTTCCTATCTTAGTTTGACTTCCTTGAACTGACTACTACCGTGCAATGTGCCCTTGCTTGTTGAGTCGTTAATTAATCAGTTTTAAAAGAAGGGATAAATTACAACCTTGCTTTGAGTCTTCAGGCTAGTAAAGTGCTACTTCTAAAACGATGGTTAAGGTATTCACTATTGTCTCTCCCTTGGTTGTCTCTACTACAAATGGATCAAGCTATGCTTCATTGTATTTTCTTGTATGATCCACTAAAGATGATTCTTTATAGAAAGATATACCTCATTGTGTGGCTCAACTTTAAAAGACTAAAGCAGGACAAATGTAGATATAGATAGATCATAAAAGTATTAGCATTCTCAAGTTAAGAATGTTGTCAAACTTAATACTCCAGCCAAATGAAAGCATATCAGAGGTGTTGACTAAAATATTTTCTTACAATGAAGTTCCTACATAACCTCATTTGCCAATAAGCTGCAAATAAAGGCCAGTAGTGTTTGATTTTACAACTTCGCCAAATACACATTGTGCACAAGACCCCAAAATTTTCTTCATGATAAGATAAAAGCTCAAGTCATGTAATAGTTGTAATAAATTGATGTATGTGCAAAATTAGTTAACAAGAAGATACTCTTATTAATCACCATCAATTATAATCTATATCTACCATACATAGCTCTAACTATAGTTGACAACCCGAGACTACCTCTAGTCGTAACACAATGCTTAAAACCACAAGTGACCACAATCTAATCCATGGTCTGGCATGACATTAAGATTCATATAAACAATAACTGAAGATAACTGATGTGGAAGCTAAATCGAGATAAATCCAAAAATAAGTGAATAGTCAAAATAGAATTTGTTGAACAAACCATAAAGCTGAAACTAGTGTCTGATTGTCTGATTGCCTCTACTAAGATGAGTTGCTAGGACAAGCCCCCAACTAACTCTAATTGTCTGAACCTGAAAGATTAAAATAAAGAAATAACAATAGCTCTTGTCATCGAAAGATGAGGACTCACCAAGCTTTGTTGTTGAGATGATACGGAATTGTACTAACCATGAGTTGGATATTGAGAGTCTAAACCTATATTATAAAACAATATAGCGCAAAGGAGGGATATTTTCAAAAACGTTTTTTGGAGAGAGTCTCGGGGCGGGATGTACCAAAAACGCTCTGAGGCGCAAATTGAAGATGTAGATCCATAGGTGTAAGTCCTAAAATTTGGGCGTACGCTCCAAGCTTAAAAACGTAAGTCCTGGGCGTAAAAACATACGCCTTGGGCGTTATTTTTTTTTGTTTTTGAACCTTTTTTGCTTTAAATCATATTTTTTATTATTGGTGTAATGATATTTCTCAAATAGTAATTGTAATACTTTTTTTTCTTCATTATTGGTTATAAATAGCTTTCTCAAATAAAAATCATATTATTATTTTTATATATATTATAGGTTATTTTTAAAATTTATTTGTAAAATAATTGAAAGTTTTACCTTTGCTTATTTTCTTAGTAATAAAATTATAAAATTGAATATGATAAAACGTCTCGCCTCACGCCCCCCCCTCCCCTTTTCAAACACTGCAAAAGAGTATGGGGTCAGTACTTTGAATGTACTGAGTATGTGAGATAGACACAATAATCTAACAAGCTCCATATGATAAATCTAAGATGCTAAACTGAATATAAACTTAAATAAATGAGCGGATGCAATGACCAAGTAATAAGCATGTAACTAATCAACGTTGTACTGAGTAAACTGAAATACAAGGTCATCAAATATTTGAGACTAAACTGTGGAAGATACTATTAACCGACATATTCATTCTGAGCTAAATGAAGTCCAACTTGTACCCAAGCTTGAAGGGTGTTATGTACTTTGTAGGGTTATGGATACTATCTAACGTGGATCCACTAATAAGTTGATGTCCAAAAAGGACTAAGGTGTTAGTCCTGGTCTGATGGGTGACCCTTAAAACCTACGTAGGCACGTAGTTCTAAGACTTAGGAATTGCTACTAAAGGTCTCAGTCCTTATTGACAGGTGAGCCTTCATTCCTATATCTACTCGGTACTAAGTAATACTCTCAACTGAATTATACGGGTAAACTACATAATACAGATAATATTGAAATTTGACTTTAGGTCGTGGACAATGTCATTTTCGACATTCCGAGATCGTTTAGCTTGATTTTAGGTTGTTTGTTGGATTAAAATTTGATTTGATTATGAAAAAATTCATTCTTTATGTCAGTTTATGCTTATTTAAATCTGGAGCATGATCACACATGATGATTTAGCATGAATTGATATGTAATTAGAATGCAAGTCGTATTACTTAATTCGAAAGATGCTTAAATTACTTGAATTTGAATAGTCACTTTGGGAAATTGCCTAGTAATATCACTTTTATTTATTTTAGGACTACAATACCACTCAACTATTTTTATTTTCCTCAAAATATATTTGACACAATAAAAACATTTTTCTCTTTGATAATGAAATAATATGTCACATTATTTCTTCTTTTTTTAACAACAAATTTTTTGAACTCTAAAGCACTAATATCTTATACAAAAAAATATGTGACATGGCATCCCACTAGTAAAGAGAAAGATACTTTTACTGTGTCTATATTTTGAGAAAAATAAAAATAGTTGAATTATTATAATTCTAAAAGAAACAAAAGTGATATTATTAGATAATTTTTCAAACATGACTGACTATTCAAAAAATTTACTCGATAAAATATAAATTTAATCTCAATTAACTCATCAAATTTGCTGTTATTTTATCTCACTTTCTAAGTAAAATAATTAATCAAGAAATATATTTTTAAATTATAAATTTAAAATAACTTAATTCGTGAATCAAACTATCCCAAACTTAATTAGGTGTTGAGTTCCCAAGTTGCAAAAACTCAAAAAGGAAAAATAAGAAGCTGCCCCTTAGCAGGTTCTAAAAGCAAACTTCCTTGTCCCTTTCCTCAAGAAAGTTGGCATTCATTTATACCCACCCATATATATCCATCCTAAAGAATAGCATATGGTTACACAAATATTTAAATGGTCACAGTTTTGAGCTGCCACACACACATATATTCTCAACAACAACCAAATACTTGGAAGTTAAAAGAAGTCATGACAAGAACCACATCCTTATATACAATCTTATCTCACACCTATATATACATTGATGCAAGATTGACAACCTCTTAATTAAACATGTCTAATTATACAAAGTATTCTTACCATATTTATTAATTTTCTCTATAATTTAAAAAAAATTACATTTTATTTCACTATTTAATAATTTCATACCAAATTTCAAGTCGGTGTGAATCACTTTAAATATACATTATATACATGTATCTGATGTGATTCATGACCAAATACACAAGCGAGATGTGAGAGTGGTGAGCGAAATGGGAGGGAGACGAACGAGATTTATCTATGTATACCAAATAAATGTGAATCCAATTGAATACATTGTATCTAGGAACAATTATGGATAGATACATACAGTTGTGTATAAAATATTAATTAAAAAGGTATCAGAAATAGAGCTCGAGTGGATAAAGAAGGGGTGCCTATTTCATGGAAAGGAGGTTGGGTGGCAGGGGATCCGGCTCCCCTCCATTATCCCTTCCGTCCATTTCGTCAAGTGCACATCTAGATGAAAGACATGTGTCTTATTTAAAATTTAAAGGTCAAGATTATATTATATTAACAAATATCATAACCATAGTTAAGTCAACTAATTTTAGAAAACTACTCTCTAAAATTTTAGTAAGAATTACAATATATTTCATACAAAATTTGATATTTATTAATATTATTAATAAATATCAAATTTTGTATGGAATATATTGTAAAGTACCGTAACGTTGGTCATATATTGTTACCCACCCATTGGTAAAATCCAATTCTTACTAGCATCTGCCCAACAAATTAAAAGAAAAAAAATAAAAAAGAGACAGTAAAGAAAAAACTGCAAATGTGTATGAGGAATTATAATTCCTTTTCGTAATTTATATATTTCGAAAGGAAATTAAATACGTAAATAGCAAAAACTGATTTTCAAAAGCTATTAACTAATATGGTGAGAAATTTTTTTATATTTTTATATTTAAATATAAAAATTTAAGATGAACTAATGATATTAATAAATATTAAATTTTGTATGGAATATATTATAATTCTTACCAAATTTGAAGAGTAGTTTTCTAAAATAGTTGACTCAACTATGGTTATGATATTTGTTAATATAATATAATCTTGACATTTAAACTTTAAATAAGACAGATGTCTCTGATCTAGATGTGCACTTGACGAAATGGAGGAAAGGGGTAATGGAGGGGAGCCGGAGCCGGTAGGCAGGTGGAGCTTTAAGATATTGGGTTTATATATTTTAATTGCCAAATATAAATTTATGTTAAAATTATTAAAATTATAATATAACAAATATAAATTTATAAGTAAAAATATAATAAACTCTTAATTAGTAGGGAGACTTATTATGGTCAACATTTTAAACTAGAAATATATATGGGTGGTTTGTCAAAATCAATCAACTTGCTAACCACAAACATCTTAATGAGTCAAATTTAGGAAAATATCAAGTCAAAAGTCAAAAACTCAATTCTTCTCCAAATTGTCTTCCAACCTAAATAAAACCACATATTTTGTGGTCTATATCAGCACAAGTTCAATATATATTGTTTTTATATTTTAATTTATGATATAGATTAAAAGAAAATTAGAGTTGATAAAAAAAATGGGCGGTCATTTCGAATTTTTTAAATTAATTTAAATTATTACTTATTGTGATTTATTTTACTTTAACATATTTTGCAAATATATATTTTATTGAAAATGTCTTTTTGATTATATAAATGTCTTTACTGTCTCTTTTCAAATTTACGTGATACAGATGAAATTTGGAGGGTTAATCAAATTTTTCTTTGATCATAATTTTTTATATGACACAGGTGCAATATATGTTACTCTTTATATCCCAATTTATGTGACACAGATAGAATTTCGGGAGTCAGTAAAGAAATTGTTTGACCATAATTTTTTTTAAAAAAAATCATTATTTTAAGTTGTTAATTATTATGATTTGCAAATAAATAAATTATTTTAAATGTTTTTACTCCTTTGGTCCCAATTTATGTAGCATGGATAGAATTTGGAGAGTCAATCAAATATTTATTTGACCGTGTATTTTTTATATGTTTTTATAAATAATTTAAGTTATTAATTATTGTAATTTATAATACATGTTATGTAATTTTTAAATATATAAATTATTTAATTTTTTTAAATAATTTAACTCTTAAATGATAAAATTTCCCTTTAATGCAATTTTAATTCCATTCTAGCCTCTTCTACTATGGTATAAATAAATATAAATTCGTCATTTTTCGTGAGAATCTCTGGAGGGAGTACTATTTAGTATTTACTCTTTTTGTTGGTTTATTTTTAATTTTTTTTAGTTCGTTTTATAAAGAACTTTTATTTCCTTATTTTTGGTAACTCTTTAATTTTAGCTTGTGATATTTTGATACTTCCTCCATCCCATTTATTAGTTGTCTACATTATTAAAAATAGTTATACCAAATTATTTATCAATTCTATAAAGAGAGAATAAATTGATGTTTTCTCATTTTACCCTTTAGAATTAATTCATATTTGAAAGTGTAAGCAAGTTTTGTAAAGCTTCAAAAAATTTCCTATTAAGGAGTAAATTAGCAAAATTATCCTTTTTATTTTTTATTTCTTAAGGAGCATATAAAAGAGAAAATGGACAACTAATATGACTATAAAATTTATCTTTTAAGTTAAAGATTATAAAATTTTGAGAAAATTTATACCATCTTAAACTACATGTCAAATAAAAAGGATTCAATTCAATTGAAATAGAGGAATACTCCATTTTCAAAATGCCTCACATAATTAGCAACCTACTAATTGAGACAACATGAGTTAATTTGAAAAGAAGTTACTCAGAACAACAAAAAATGTTATTTTAAACTGTCAATGTTATGAAACTAATAATTGTGGATGTTTGTTATTTTAGAATAAATCTTCCACTACTTTTCATTATTATGACATTTAATTTCCACACCTTCATAACTTTTCTTTATAATTTCCATTTTCATAATTAATGTCATGTTTATAATTATTATTTTATATATCTTTATGTAATATTATAAACAGAGGCATAAGAGAATTTCATATTTAAATACACTTCGAATCATATTTGAAGGAAGCTTGAAGCCTGATGGAACATGTCAAATCTCATGGTCACCTCATTGGCTTGCAGCAATCTAGGAGGAAATCAATGCCTTACATACTAACAAGACATGGCTATTGATGCCCAAATCTCCTGGTATAAATTTGATTGGCTCAAAATGGACTTCAAGACAATTAAAAGTTGATGGAACAATAGAGATACAAGGCCAGACTTGTGGCAAGGGGATTCTCGCAGCCTGAAGGGATAGACTTTGAAGAAACATTTAGCCCTGTGGTTAAAGCCACAACTATTAGGGTGGTTCTTTCCATGGTTGTAAGCTCAAAGTGAGAAGTTAGACAATTAGATGTCAAAAATGTTTTTTAGCATGGTTTCCTACAAGAGGAGGTGTACATGAGTCAACCTCCTAGATTTATTGAACCTAAGTATCCTCAGCATGTGTGTCTACTTAAAAACCCATTGTATGGTCTTAAACAAGCACCAAGAGCCTGGTTTGATAGGTTTAACATGCATCTCTTACACCTTGGTTTCATTTGTAGTAAAGCTGACCCTTCCTTATTTACTTTGCAAACTCACAAAGGCAAATATTTCTCTTGTTATATGTGGATGATATTATTATCACATGACGTAATCCATCACATGTCTTAGAGTTGGTTCTACAACTTGGGAAGGAGTTTGCTATGAACATGCATCTCTTACACCTTGGTTTCATTTGTAGTAAAGCTGACCCTTCCTTATTTACTTTGCAAACTCACAAAGGCAAATATTTCTCTTGTTATATGTGGATGATATTATTATCACATGACGTAATCCATCACATGTCTTAGAGTTGGTTCTACAACTTGGGAAGGAGTTTGCTATGAAAGATCTTGGCCTTTTACACTTCTTTTTAGGAATTGAGGTTAAGTATTTTGAAGGAGGAATTCACTTAAGTCAAAGCAAGTATGTTGCTGAGCTATTAGCCAAGACAGAGATGACTTTGGCAAAGGCTGTAGCCACTCATTTGGCTCAAAAGCATGGTTTGCATGAAGTTGTGGGAAGTCTTGTAGATGCCTCCTTGTACAGAATGATAGTAAGGAGTCTTCAGTATTTGACCCTCACAAAACCTGATATTACTCATGCTGTGAATTTAGCAAGCCAGTTTATGCAAAGCCTAAACATTGAATATCTTCAAGGGGTAAAATGGATTCTCAGGTACATCAAAGGTACTCTACACTTTGGATTCAGAATTATTTTGCAATCATCAAGTAGGTTGTATGGATACTCAGATGTTTATTGGGGAGGTTGTACCACTACTAGGAGATCAACTACAGGCAATAGCATCTACCTAGGTGCAAATTGTATTTTTTGGACTTCCAAGAAATAGACCATGGTATCCCGATCGAGTGTTGAAGCTGAGTATAGAGCACTAACCTCCACTGTAGTAGAGATGACTTGAATCATGTATCTTCTTCATGACCTTGGAGTGTTCCTTTGATTTGTTCCTACGTTGTATTGTGATAACATGAGTGCCTTGTACATGACGGGTCCAGTTATGCATCCTAGAACCAAACATGTTAAAATGGACTATCATTTTGTTCGTGAGAAGGTGGCCAGGGGACAACTTCTTACTCAGTTTGTGAAGTCTAAGGATCAGCTAGTTGATATTCATACCAAAGCCTTAACAAAATAGGTTTTTTCGCAGCAAACTAGGAGTTACAATTCCTCCACTCACTAGCTTGAGGGGAAGTGTTGAAGGAAGCCTGAAGCCTGATGGAACATATCAAAGGAACAGATCTATTGAAGTTGGTTGTTGAGTTAGAGTTGGAGTTAGAGTCATACTAGGACAAGACTAGTGAATCCTAAATTATGTACGACTAAGCTACTATTTCGTGTAGGAGGCTAAAGTCAACTAGGATAAGGTATTTGAGTTATAGTATAATACTAATCATGTAAATAATATATATGTGTTGTAATAGAATTCCTAGTATAGCTAGAATAAGACTCTTCTCCTATATAAGGAGCTTGCAACTCAATATTATTTTTATCAATACAATTCTTGATTTTTCCATACTCAGTGAGATTTCTACATATATATATATATTGCTCTAATTTTATAACAATTAACATACTCTTATATAAATTTAATTTATCAAAACAATTAATATTTGTGTTATAATTAAATTTCAATCTTTGCTTCTTCAGAATTGGATTTTTGGTGTCCATGAGTTGTGGATTAGACAGAATCAGAACACAACTTTTTCATCATACTAAGACGAGCAGTTGCAAATTGAACAGAAAATTTATTCTGGACTTTGTGGCAGCTCTTTCTTTATTTTGGCTTTTGTCTTCCAACTAGAAGACAAAATAATTTATTCCACACAACTTCTCAACAGTCAACACTCAAAAACTTATTTAGCAATGTAATTGTCAAGTTGAGATCCCAAGTTGCAAAACCTAAACATGGGGAGATTTTGTGTTCGAGGCTCAGAAATGGAAATAATTCAATTGGGAGCGTGAATTTCAGAAATATTTTATAATACACAAATTTTAATCTAATCGAATCCCTATACAAATATCAAATATCGAATCGAATGAAAAGAAAGAAAGAAAGTCCTAGTCCCTTTCCTACGTAGAGCTGGCCTTCCATCCATATATGTCCAAAATCCATCTTAAAGAATAGCATATATTTACACATTTAAATGACCACGGTTTTAATGTTCCATATATATTCTCAACAACTACCTAATACTTGGAGGTGAAGAATTGATGACAAGAACCACATCCTTATATAGGGAGAGATATTCTAGACGCAAGGTCGACGATCTTTTAAATTTTTCAAGTAAATTTTATTTTGATATTTAAATTATTATGTATTTTAATTGGGCATCAGAATATATAATAAAGTGATTTTATTATACATGTGACTTAGAATTCTTTTACGCTTGTTGTCAAACGTCCAATATGTGAATAAGTTAACTAGTATAATATATCATCTAATTCTTTAATTAATTATACCATTAACCTCATGCGTGTTCTGGTTGATGCTAATGTGTAATATAAAATAAGGAGACATATATATTTTATGTGATTCACTTATCAAAGTAATGGACAGTTGTGCATTGGAACTTCTCAAAATTAAATATAATCCAAATATGTTTAATAAAATTTTATCGTGTGTTTCTGAAGTATTCAATTAAAATATGTCATAATTTGAATATCAACATGAAATTTAGTGGCAAACTTAAAATGTTGTCAATATATTTTGCCCCCAATGCATAATTAATATAGAATTTTTATTAGAGACGAATCTAAAATTCAGAATAAATTAACCTGAAATGAACAATGTTCATGTTTCATTACATATGTGTATATATAATTAATGATAGTAGGATTTATTGCTCAATTACAACATAATGGGTGCACACTGCGCCAAATTAAACTAGAATTGTCCATAACTGTTGAAGGTTGTAATATTGTAATTTGTACATGGTAGATGAAGCTATTTTTCTGTTAGCTAAAGGTTTTAATTTGAATTTTAATAAATAGTTTTTTTATAAGGAGCGTTCCCCTGAATGAGCTTTTTGTGACAAACATTTCAATTATATGAGACATCGAATAAAAAAAGGTCAATGTTTAGAATTGGATGACATGATAGCTCTTATATCATATATATATAATTGATTTATGGACAAACGAGTAAAGGTAAGAAGAAATGGCCAAACACAATGGATGTAGTTGTTTAAAATGATTTTTCCTTCCTTTTTCCTCTCTCTCTCTTCTTTTTCCAAGGTATCACACTTTTCTAGTGGAATCTTTTTACTCAATTTTGTTAGGGTCTAAACGGGTTGGGTCAAAATGAATTAGGTGATAAGTAACATAATATGTCAAGATCAACCTAATCTGATTTTTACGAAGATTAATTTGTTTTACTTGGTCTTTTAAAATATTTTAGTACTTAATAAAATTATTATTTTTTATTATGGTTATATATAACATATCAAATTAAAATATATATATATATTTTGACAAGATTTCTCACCAGTCATTTCGGATTACATATCAATAACCCTCCCCCCTCCCCCTCCCAAACTTAAACGGATTGGACGAGTTGGGTTTGATTTTGCCACACCCCCTAGAACATATCAAAGACACAACCTATTTGATTTTAAAAATTGCAAATAATCTAATTTCCTACATTTTTTTCTACTCATTAAACTGTCATTTAAATAAATAAAAAATTATCCAACTCATCAAACTCATTGTCTCTATATAATAATAAAAAAAAATAAAAAAATACGTGAGAATTTATCTGGAGATTACACCAATTTTTTTATTTTTTTTTTGCAAATAATCTAATTTCCTGCATATTTTTCTACTAAACAAAATTCAATGAAAAACTTTTATAAGTAAATATTATCTGAATTTTTTTGAAATTCCTAAGTAAATTATCTAGGAATTTTAAACACCACCTCAAAATATGAGCATTGGTGTGAATGACTCCCTAAAATATTTTATCATTCTCAAAACTAGAGTAGAAAACTATTCAACACGACTCTTCAAAATTTGATACATCCAATTAAAAGAAGAAAAAAAATTAGAAAAATTGTGCCAAAGTATCAATTGAGCTAACATGAGTACTGTAGTTAAATTAAAGATAAAATAAGTTGGCACAATTTGAGTAGAGCCACATGATTTATGATTGGCCCACAAACATATGCACTGAACTAAGATGAGATCCCCAGAAGATACTGTAATTTTAGCAGCCAAGTACTTTGCATATAATTATTACTCCCTTTATTTCAATTTATGTGACATTTTTTGTTTTTTTAAAGTTAAATAATTTAAGTTTGATCGAAAATTTACGCATGGAATTTTTAATTTTTTTTAAAATGAAATTTATATATTTATAAATTACGTAAAAAGTATTTTAAGTCACAATAATTAATAATTCAAAATATATAAAAGATATATGAAAAATTTACTATCAAAGGTAAATTTATTTAAATTTCGAAAGCCAAAAAGTATTACATAAATTAGAACAGAGAGTATTATATGGTACTCCCTCCATTTTTTTTTATATGTCACATTTTTTACTTTACACTTGTATTAAGAAATGATGTAATTTTACCCTTCTACCCTTATTTAATTTTTTTGGAACTCAAGTTTTCAATCAATGAATATGAATGAATTTATTTTGATTAATTAATTTAATCAATGAACATGAACCATTTACTTAGTTTTTCTAAGTTGGTCAAATGTATATTTTCAAGGCTAATAACTCACAAAGATAAAAAAGGAACAATATATTAATTTATGCATTAATTTTATGAAATGACAAATATTATGGATCAATTATTTATAGAAATAAATAACATATAAAAAGGAATGCAGGGAGTAGTAACAATTATTTAAACCTTTATATCATTGTAGAATAAGGACCACAATCCCAGGTCCCAAAAACCCTTTTTGGCATCTTTTTGGTACCATTCAACATTTCCTAATAAACGAATTTAAGCCCAGAATCATCGCACCAAACCATATTTTGTTCTCTACCTACTACCAACCTCTTTGGCTTGCATCTTGTTTAGATGGTTGTTACCCGTTGTTTGCTATTGTATTGTTATTTTAAATAGGGAAAATTACATTGTAAAATAAGCATATACTAATTAATTAGTCATAATAATTAATAGTTATAGTTAAAGTCAATTATTAATCGCGATAAATATTCAGTGATAATTATGTGGGTTGAGGTTTCGAATTTATGTAATTCGCATGTTTGTATAATTTAGAATTTATATAATACAATTTGTACAATTTTTGTATAACTGTTTAAAGTTCAGATGTTTGTGTATGTATAAATTCATTATTTTGAGTCTATACAAAAATAACTGAATTATACAAACGTGCCCCCACGAATTATATAAACTCACCCGCAAATTTTAATTCATATATAGTTAAGTTATATTCAGTTTTTTGAGTGTATTCATAATGTATGGTCAATATATAGCTCAGGTATAAGTAAACTATATTGTGCCAGCGTATACTTAATATGACTTTTCACAAGCTATATTGTATAGTCAATGTATACCTTTTTTATAATAACTCTATCCCGTACCTTACTTTCCTTCTGAGTTTATTATTCAAATTATTAATGTGTAACATAGCAACGCCATGTGATACAATTTATTCAAACATTTGAATTCATTAAAGGGAAAAATATTCTAATTTTGGCCGAAATTGTTCTTACGATACCAAACTTTGAAAATAATTTTTTATCCCATGTACTATTTAATAGTATATTTTACCCTATGTACTATTTAATAGTGCATTTTAAAGTTATATATGTGTCTACGTGGACATCATAAATATTGCATCATTTTAAATAGTAATGTATCCACGTGGGCACATATATACCTTTAAAATACATTATTAAATAATGCAGGGGATAAAAAGTCCTCCATAGAATTTGGTATCGTAACAACAATTTCGACCAAAGCTAAACATAAAACTCTTTTCCCTTCATTAAAACACTAGATTACTTTTTGAAATAATATGTAACAATCATCCAATCGGAGTGTTATGATAATTTGGAAAGAGAAGTTTAGAAACCCGTATTGATGGAACTGCAGCAAGGAAAAAAGCAACCATTCAAATCCTAAACGGAGTCTAAATAGTAATTGGAAGAAGAAAAACACTAGAGATAAATTCTAAAGTAAAATTTCATTTAATAAGGAGAAGATTACATAAGATGGAGGAGAAAATTACATAAGGAGATTGAACAATTCCTTACTTTCTCCATAACTAGGACATTACACCAAAAATGACATAAATTTAACATACCGTAGCGCTAATGAAACAGACAAACTTTATTACTTGAAGAACAACAAAAAAAAAAAGGAGCAATGGCGGAATCTGAAAATGACGTGAAACTCTTTAAGCAACGCAGTATGGCCAAAACTCTTCCTCCCCTATTGCACATTCTGCGCCAACACCAACAATATTCTCATCATTGCAATAGTAATACCCACCGCTGTTTGCAGCAGCACTAAAGCAGCAAGACGAATGTGGCGCAAGATAAGGCATGTTGTGGAACGACTGATTTAGGCTGCTGGCCAATGATGCAAATGCCACTTCCTTATTTTCTTCTTCTTCTTCTTCCTTGTGCATGAATTCCTCCGCACGGTGCTTGAGTGTCTCGAACATGAGTTCAGGCTCGTGTTGCATTGCTCGGAGGACGTCAGCACAGGACGGCCCAGGCACTGCATATGTTACAGCGAAGCTGTGAGGGCTGTCGCTTTGTGACACACGCAAGACGCTAGGTCCGCCAAATAGGTTATGGAGTCCCCCGAGGGCTTCCTCATATGCCCCGCCTAAAAACATTCCCAGATAATAAGGCGCGCCATTTCCACTTCCCAATTCATGGAGAGGCAAGCTTGACTCGCCTCCAATGAATTTATCGATCTTTCCATCACTGTCACATGTCAAGTCGGATAGAATTCCCCGAGCTGAAGGACGTTCATCTAGTTTGTGGATGGGAACAATCGGGAATAGTTGGTCAATTGCCCAGAAATCAGGAATTGAAGTGAAAACGGACAGATTCACGTGATATGTGCGAACAGGGTCAGAAGCTCCAATAGCTTTTGACACAAAGTCACAGACGGCATCTACGGCAGCAAGCTGTTCAATGTCCAAATTACCGTCTTTGAACTGCTCCACACATCTCTGTTTCAACTGATCGGCATAAAGCATACAGGTATCGTACTCTCCGCGAATAGCAGCAGCAGATAGATTCCGGTAATCAGCACGAGCATCATCATTAAGTTTCTCCACAAAGGACTGGAGACCCACCGAGGACAACTCTTGAGAACGTGTAGTAGTTGAAGACACAGCTTCAAATATCAGAACAGAGTGATGAGATACAATTGCTCTGCCACTTTCGCTACAGATCACCGGATGCTTCACGTTCTTCCGGTCACAAACAAACCGGACAGCTTGAACAACTGTAGAGGCGTAATCCTGAAGGCCATATCCGACGGAAACATCAGAATCGGAAGATTTGGTACCATCGTAGTCAATTCCAAGCCCACCGCCAATATCAATGAATTTCATGCCAGCACCAAGGCGGACCAACTCAGAATAAACCTGAGCAGCCTCACCAACACCATCAGCAAGCAACGCCGTTGAAGGGATCTGAGATCCAATATGGAAATGCAGCAGCTGAAGACAATCCAACATTCCGGATTCTTCGAGTTTCCTCACCACACGAAGGATCTGAGTTGTTGTAAGCCCAAACTTACCTTTCTCTCCAGAAGTGGATCCAAAATGACCGGAATGTTTGGTCCTAAGCTTAGCCCGGAGCCCAATCACAGGCCGGACCGCCATTTTACGGCTGATGTCAATCACCAAATCAAGCTCCTCCTCTTGTTCAAGCACAATCACCGTGTTCAATTGGAGCTTTCTTGCAACCAAAGCAAGTGAAATGTATTCTGCATCCTTGAATCCGTTGCATACAAGAAGACCCTCCGAGCTGCCCTTGCATAGAGAGCTCATGGCTAGGAGGAGCTCAGGTTTTGACCCAGCTTCAAGACCAAACCGGAAACCCGACCCGAATTTGACAATATCTTCAACAACGAACCTGTCCTGATTGCATTTAACAGGATAAACACCTTGGTAATGAGCCTCATATCCTTCAGATTGGACAGCATAATCAAAAGCCGATTGAAGAGACTCCAATCGGTTCTTCAAAACATCAGGAAACCGAACAACGAGTGGAAGTTGTAACCCGAGCCCACCAGAATTTATCGGGTCGGAAGCCTTCTTCACAACCTTAAGGAGATCAATTTCCTGGTGAGGAAGGGTATCTGTACCATGTGGCCGGACAGATATATCACCGGAAGAATTAACGGTGAAATAAGGAGCACCCCATCCATCAACCCGATACAGATCGGATGAGAGCTCCGGTGACCAATGGGTGGTAAAAGGGACAGCGTTTGTCGACGGAGGTACGCCGGAGGAAAAAATCTCCGGCGTGGAAAGGAAGGAATAGCCAAGAGGAGGGGAAACAGCAGATTCTACACAACAACCTAGAGCAGGCATCTCGTAAAATCGAAAAAAAAAGAATCAAAGAATGGGGAAAACTAATATACAGAAATGATTTGTTTACCAATGTTGTAATAGCTGGGGGCTTTAGAACCCGCCGAGGCCAGAGCCCCGGCTACCCCCTCAAAAGAAGCAAAAAAAGAACTTAATCAAAAGATAATCACCTTCTAACACACTCTTACACGACCCGAATATCCCCACAACGACTTCAGAAGAAGCAAATTTTCTTAATCAAAACAAAGAATTAAAACTCAAAACCAACAGAAAAACAAACCTAAGATTCAAACAAACACCCCACCATACAACTTTTAACCGGAATAGTTCACCGGAGAAGAAGAAAATTGGTCGGAAACCTAAACGGTAACCGGAAAAAAGAGATGGTAGAGTTCCGTTTAGGAAAACTGTAAACAACTGTGAAATGAGCGAGAATTGCATGGGAGGGTTCGGTTCGTTTTATAAGGGGTAGATTGGGCCGGGTCATGGGCTTGGGTTGGGCCTTATCTAACAGCGTCGGGTTGCCGCGTGGCATTGGACATCGCGAGAAGATAAAGAGGGGATATAATTACTTCCTCCGTTCATCTTTATTTATTGGATGTTTGATTTTGTCATATTTTTTCAAAATACTCTTTTCGTCTCATTTCAATGTGAGTTAATTTGGCTCGTTATAAAGTCTAAATAAGAAAAAAAAGACTTTTAAAATTTATAATCTAAAATGATTGATACAAATTTGTGTGTTTATAAATCATTTTACTAAAAATAAAATAAATATTTTAAAATTAAATTGATACTTAATATAAAAATGTGTCATATAAACTGAATGAAGTAATAAATAGATGACTAATTTTACTATATCATTCTTATTAATTATAAATTATCTAAATATTAAAAAGTAAAATAATAAATTATATCTTAATTGAACAATTATTTTTAATATATTAAACAAATAAAAAAAGACCGAAAAAAGGATTACATGATTGCTTACCGAATGGAGTAAGATGCTTCGAAGGTTCCTATGATTTGGGATTTTTTTAAGAAATCAACGGTTGTGATTGTTCCAAGTCATCGATCCTTAACTTTGATTCCATTTGGTGTTTGAATTTTGATGATTCTGTGTTTGTTTGGGGGAGGCATTATTATAACTTTTCAATCAACCAAACAGAGTTTACTAGTTTGTACGTTGATCTAGTTTACGTGGTATCGTTCGTATTTTGAGAAATAATTTTTTAGAGGAGTAATAATTTTTTAATAAATTTATATTTTTTGTTTTAATTTATATGAATAATTTGATTTGACATAAAGCTTAAGAATTGAAATTTACTATCTAAAATAAGTTGCAAATATTTATGGGGCTATAAAACATTTTATTAAAGATAAAATAAACATTTTAAAATTTAATTGTTATTAAATATAGAATTGTGTTAAATTATTTTTGAACTGACTAAAAGAATAAATCATATAAACTAAAATAAAAAAATACGATGATTAATAATTTAGAATATTTATAAGACATGAAAAAATTAAAATTAAAAAAGAAAATTGTCTACCCTCGAAGTATGTAAAGTATCGCGTAAATTGAGTGGATTGATACCTGAATAATGCAAGAAATAAAATCGCTATATTATAGTGAAATAGGAATATTTAACGATTTTTAATTCATATTCCTTTTGAAACCGCCGAAAGATCATATGCTGTGATAAGATGATAATAAGGAACTCCTTCACTTTTAACTTTGTTCCTATTCGATATTATTAGAATCTGACTAATTTAAATTTATATCACATAAATTTTATTATGAAAAAATATTTTTTATCAAGAATATTTTTACATTCAAGATTTAAATATAATTAAAGAAAGAGCGGACTATATCACATTTCGATAAAATATTCTTATAAATATATGATTAATTTGTATGTCAAATATTTTTTTAGTCCTATCAAAAATGTTCTTTAAAAAAAATAACACAAAATATCACTAAAATATTCAACAAAAGATAATAATGAAATTACATAAAATAAATAATTCATAAATGAAAATGATCATAATTTTAAAGTACTTGCTAAAATAAGTCTAATAAGTATTAATTGCATGACTAAACCAAAGAAAAACTTAAACTATGTTATGTATTTTAATTGTCCAACCCAATGTAAAATTAAAGAACAAATATTCAACATTATTGTCATTTTTTATAGGCATAAATCATAATACATAAATATGTCATTTAATTTGGCTTCATTTCACATTTACACCCTCCAACTTTGAGTGTGTATAAGTAGACACTTAAACTTGTATGAAATTAACCAAATAGACACACACGTCTTACGTGGCATCCCACATGACAATTTGTGTCTTACGTGGTTTCCTACATGTATTATGTCACATAGAACTCATGCATCTACTTGTTCAATTTATACAAGTTTAATGTTTTACTTGTACATACCCAAAGTTAGAGGGTATAGATGTGAAATAATATCAAGTTAAAGGATATAGTTAGGTATTATGTCTTCTTAATATGGAATTAATTTCATTATGTTAGTATTAGTAATTTAATTTGATATGATTTTGATTTCAACTTTATTAAAATTACTAATATCTATGGACTATAACCTTAATATGATTGAGTCAAACTTGAATTAATACGTTAAAAGATTAAAAAAAAATTATGGATAATAAAAGAAATATTTATAAAATTGTATCAAAATAATTTTTTTTATGTATGAAATAATTTTTTTTAAAATAATAGTTGATTTTTAATATTAACAATAATTTTAAATATAATTTTTTAGTGTTAAATTTATATTTAATAAAATATCATAATTTATCAAACCATTCAAAATATTTATAATTTTTTTTAAAAAAAAAATTAATCCTCGAAATACGTAAAATACCGCATAAATTGAATAGGGGGATACGTAAATGAAGGGAATTAAATCGCTGTGGTCCTGTGAAATATTTAACTATTTTTAGTTCATATGATTGAAATTCCGCCGAATGAGCACTCATAATAAGAGAAAATAAAATAACTAAAAAGGAAATTAAATCGCGTGGACTTGGAAAGGCTTTTTTTTTTGGGAAAATCACTTACGTGTACACTTTTTAAAAAATATTTACGACATTTGTCAACATTATTCTTTTAACCATATACAACAATTTGGCTGAATGGTAGTATTGCTAAAATTTGCGAATGGCAACACTTTTTGCTAAGTTTAAAGGAACAAGATTGTTTAAGTAAGTATGGCTAAAAGTTGACAAAAATAGTACTAAATTAAAAGTATACTTAAAAGTGGTAATTATTGAATAAAACACATTCACTTGTGTAATTTTTCCTTTTTTTTTCTTAACTTTTCCCAAGTCCCAATTAAAAGTCTGAAACTTTTCCTTCACAAAATCCAAAATAAGAGAAAATAAATTAAATAAGTGAAAAGATAAGACACAAAAATTAATAGAACAAACAATAGGAAACAAAATCAAATTTGTCCAAAGGTGACAATCAAGACGAAAAAATATACTTTCCTCCCTCTACTTTTACTCATTATATTTTAATTTATCACATTCATTTTTTTTTAAATTGATATAATAATTTTACTACACTAATTAGTATTCATTATTTAGTCTTAAAATAATATAAGAAATAAATAATTAATATTAAAATAAAATATATTTTTTTCTTAAATTGTGATAAGATGACAAGTAAATATTAAAAATTTATTTTTAAAATATTAGACAAGTAAAAATGAACAACTCTAATTCATATTAATTAGATTTTTGAGGCTTTTCTCATTAATCAAATTAGTGAATAGTTTAAAGTTGAAAATAAATGTTTGAATTTCATTTCATTTTTGCCCTTTATTTATATTGTCTTGGTGACAAGTTCAAGAAAGTTAATTGCTCATATTTATTATTTCACTTTGAATTATTTCGAATTTTTAAAAATAGTTTGATAATAACTAAAAAGACCTGAACCGTAATATCTTTTTTGTCTTTGATTTTTTTCCTTACTCGAGATACATTACTCAAGTTTTACCCATAAATGATTTGTATGCTCAAGAATTCCGAAAAGAAAATCATTGCTGCACATTCAAATTTCAAAAAAAAAATCCTAAAAATTTGAATAGAAAAATCAAAACCGAATAGAAAAGATTATTCGATTCAATATTCGATATTCAAGTTCAAAATATTAAAAATTTAAAATAAAAGATTTAAAAAAAAAACAAATTAAAGAATCGAATATCCATCACTACTCCCAATCAAATCAGTCATAAAAGAGTGAAGGTTTTCGAAGGAAAACAAGTGGTGTACGTTGGAAAGGTCTTCAACATTCAACTACCTTATCTTTCATTGACTTTGAACGTTGAGTGACTCATGAAAATTCTAGACACACGGAAGTTGCTTTGCCGTTGTCTTATACGCAATATATAAATATGTTATTTAATTTAATTTTAATTTATATTTATATTTTTAATTTTTTTATATATGATTTAAATTTATGTAAGAAACGAATATGTATATAAAAATTTATTTAATTTCATATATAAGTTTAAGTATTTATTTATATATTTGAAGTTGAAAAGTAAAAATATTAATTGAGGAATCCTTCGGGTGGTCCAGTAATTTGGGCTTAAGACTTCCATGTCGGAGGTCTCAAGTTTGAAACTCCTTACCAGCAAAAGCAAGAGGTTTTCTTTTTAGGTCGAACTCGTCACACTGGACTTGTTTAGTGCAGATTTCCTCTCTATGTGATTTGCAAGCTATTTTTATAGAAGCGGGGGGGTTTTTGCCTGTAGGGTGAGGGTGGCGGTATTAAAATTTATGCTCTAAAATAAACTTAGTTATTTGTGTGATTATAAATTATTTTATTAAAAAATTAAATATTTTGAGTTATAAAAAATTACATTATCTCTGAACATACTTAAAAAAATGTGTCACAAGATTGGGTAGTAATATATTGTCTTTTTTTTTTAATCTTTTAAATGCTCGTGGGACCAAATACAGATACAACCCTACCCTAAATGAAATTCAAACTCAGCATATACATGCATTTTTCAATATATGTGTGCCAAATTTCACTATTTTCCTCAACAACCCTTTTTGGTGCTACTGCCACTAAACGCCATTAGATCGATTCTTCAAAATAATACTATTTTTTAAAAAAATTTATATCGAGTTTAAGAAAATAAAATAAATTTTTACTTTTGTGATATTAAATTAAAGATATGCATAATCAGGGGCGGCTCTAATAAATCGGTGGCCTAGAACCAAATCCGAATGGAGGCCTTAAATTTGAATATATATATTTTTATGAAGTTTAAAATAATAAGTATGACAAACAAATTGAAACGGAGGAATACTCTTTAATAATGAACAATTTCTAAACATATACTAGTTCAAACACAAAATGTGTTTGGTACTTGGTAGGTGTATATTTTTCCTTTATGTAAGCTCTATTATTATTATTATTATTATTATTATTATTATTATTATTATTATTATTATTATTATTATTATTATTATTATTATTATTATTATTATTATTATTATTATTATTATTATTATTATTATTATTATTATTATTATTATTATTATTATTATTATTATTATTATTATTATTATTATTATTATTATTATTATTATTATTATTATTATTATTATTATTATTATTATTATTATTATTATTATTATTATTATTATTATTATTATTATTATTATTATTTATTTATTTATTATGAATAATTTAGATTTATAATAACAAATGAGGTTTTGTAAAAATAAAATTATAAAAAACCTAAACCCATAATCCCTTTTGGTGTATTATGCGAGTTAATTTCTCATATGATTACTTAATTTACTTGAATTATCAAGTAAAGTTATTTATTTATTTTTTGTTCCACTAAAGTCACTCAAGTTCATATATATTTATCTTAAAAGGTAACTATTGTTAGAAAGGTGTTAAAAAATAGATGAAGAGAATAGGAAAAAAATGCTTGAGGTTTGATATTATCAACATCTCAAAAGGGTGTTTGTTTATTTAGAGGTTAGTAGACAACACTCTTAGGAATATAACAAGCATATTGCTAATTAAATTTAAAGTGATCAATAAAGAGTAATTGCCATTTTTAGCAATTGATACAAGTACTTTTTTGAAAAGATCACATTAGATTGTAGAACAAACATATCTTTCATTAATTATTTCAACGAAGATACTCTCAATTCACCTATTTCAACGATAATACCAAAAATGTTCAAGCTATAAAATCCAAACTATGTTACAGTTATTTTAATCATAGTATCTATTCCTCAAATAATTACTCCAATATATAAACGCCCTAAATTGGCTGACTTCAGCCGCACCTTTTTGCATGTATAGTTCTTGTAATATGAGTTTTTCTAGAGTTGTTATCGCTTCTATTTCGTTGTTGAGAGTATAGTAGAAATTATGAAATTTGTAACAAAAAAACGAGTTTGATTTCTTGGGAGCAGTTAGAACAGTTAGAGTTAACTGTTGAGTTCAAGTATTAGAGTTAATCCCTTAAATTGCTGAGTTGTAATATGAAATATTACTCTTGAGAAGATAAAGAAGATTAATAGTTGAAATTCTACGCAATGCAAGTCGTTAATTTTTTATTCCTTTAAGCAAGGAGTTAAATTCGTGTCTTGTTAATTCTATCCTTACCGCATATTGTGTTTTATAAGGAGCCAGGTTTTAAAAATACATGGATTGAGGTAAAGTAATTCTTTCAAACATTAACTTAATATTAAACACATAATAGAACGTCAGGCAAAAAATAAAAATAAAGCAACAACAAATTTTCAAAAGTTATACAATGAATTTTTAAATTTAAAATATTGACTACATTTTGTAACACCCGTAAAGTATCTTAAGTAATAATATATATATAATACATTAATTGCACCGAATAAATTAAAAAAGTACAAAATTATAAATAATAATTATTAAATTGATATTTTACCAAATAATTAAAACTAATAGAGATGAATTTTAGTTTTAAAGTAATCATTACATGATCAAAGTGAGCCAACTGAATTAATAGAAGAATAATCACTAAAAAAATTGAGCAAATCTTGTTGCATTTTATTGAAAGCTATTTAATTTCACCAAATATCGGAAATATATCACGTGCTCTTTTTATTATCAAGAAACATAACAATAAAAGTTTCTTGGAATGCAAAATCTTTGGGCATAATTAAAGGGTAGGAGGTTCTTTGTGATGCCTTTAATTTTGGTACATCTATATCTAGACAAATTGTGTGAATGTTTATATTGTCCATCTCATAAGTTTAGAATTAAATAATACTAAACTGAAATTATCTTTTAACTAGTTAGGTTACTAGTATTTGTTCCCCCAATTACTAGAAAGATTAAAATAAGAATCAAAGAAATGATCTAATAATCAATATATATATTGATTAAATTATTTATGTATCAAGGAATTAAAAAGAAAATAACGAAGTCATTGAAAGGAAGAGGTATTTATTCACAAGAAACACACGATTAATAAGAATCTAAGATATATTATAAACAAACAAAACAAGTGTATAATATCTACCTCTTTATAGAAGTATTTAAATTAGCTAATGAAAATATAATTTGATTATTCAAATTTAATTTATAGCCGTACTTTATTTTGATCAAGGTAAATTTAACCTATTTAGAAGTTGTGCTAATTTAGACTATGCTATTAGGTAGTCTAAATTAATTTCATTCATAAGAAATTTTGACAAGATATTTAAATAAAATTTCTTTTTATTTGATATGTTATTATTATTATTTATAGCAGTAATGAAGAAAGATTTTTTTTTTCTTGGGATAATTGAACAAAAATGCAGGTCACATCACTTTATTGAACTTAAATATGTGGCCAAGTTTTTAAGTTTTCAATTGCATAGCCACTATTTTCCTATAGTGGTGTATGAAAATTCGGGTATACAATATTACACATGGTATACCACATTATATAAAACTCCACTTTTTTATAACAATGTTTAAAAATTAGATATATAATATTATATACCTAATATTCAAATATTATACATTTGATATATAATATTATATAAAACTTTATTTTTTAACAACAATGTTTAAAATTCGATATAGAATATTATAAGTGTACAAACATTATAAAAGATGTTTACACACTTATATACACTATTATATAAAAACATTATACACAGCCATATACGGTATATCAAATATTATTTATTATTATACAAAAACTGACTTTGTCTTCTTCCTTCAATCCACGTATCAAGTTATATAAAACACCTCTCAAACTACATCAGATCACCATAAATTGTATATTTATATTCCTCAATACGCATAACCTAAATTTTATGTGTAGTATTCCTCAATACGCATCCGATCTCTTGCAATAATACCACTTAAAAACAGAGCTTATTTGCGAAAATCTGATTTTTAAACTTTATAGCTACGAACTTCAATAATAGCCACTTATGAAGTTTATACTTCCTATGCACGTTTTCAACCATAAATCAATGAGTAACCATATTATTAATCGTAAAACAACATTCTCCTACATATTATATTCAACAAATTCAAAACCCTCAAACCAAAGTAGTTACATATTTTTGTTTTCAGATTTGTAGTTCAAACGAAATAATCGAAAGTAAGATACTTCCAAAATAGAGAAATGCATATCCATAAATTCAAATAGAACAAATAATCAAGTTTTTTTTTTCTACTCACACATTTGATCGAAAAGTGGACGAGAAGGAGTTGCTCGGATGGTAAGCACCCCTCACTTCCAACCCGAAGGTTGCGAGTTCGAGTCACCAAGGGAGCAAAAGGGGTGGGAGCTCCTAGGGAGGGTAAAAAAAAAAAAAAAAGAGATCGAAAAGTGAGCCTATTTGTATAAGATTTTAAAATATGGGTCTATTTTGGTAGCATTATTATTATAGTTGAATTTGAGTGTAATTATCCCTTTATAATTAATTTTATTTAGTAATTAAATAAACTAGTATTCGTACTCGCGCGTTGCGCGGATTAAATATCATAATTTTTAAATTAAATGTGATATTAACTTATGCAGGATTTATAATATAGTCCTATTTTATTTAAATAAAGAATTTTAATTATTTTTTAATTTTAAAATAGATCATTCAAATATTTAATTATTGATCTTTATCTTTATAAAAAATTTAAATTTAAAAATGTTTATATCATGTTAATTTTAAGTAATTCTTTAACAAAAAAGTCACTTTTAAATTTTTAGTTTTGAATTTAATATACTACCTATTTATATATATATATATATATATATATATATATATATTGTTAAA
>NW_006239251.1:1788-2145 GCF_000226075.1 Solanum tuberosum | reverse complement strand
TTTAAATTTTAAAACAGGTCAATCATTTTTTTTTAAAGTTTAAATTTTTATCTTTAAATTTCAAATTTCAATTTTTTTTAATTTTTAAAATGGTTGTATAAAGTTAATTTTAATTGATCATTTGATGAGAATTAATTTTAAAATTTAAAATTTTAAATAATAATATGTATTTATTATTATTACTATTATTATTAGTATTACCTTTATTATTATTGTTATTGTTGTTGTAATTATTATGATAATGCTAAACATAAAACTAATAAACTACAAAAATTTAGGCACGTAAATATCAAATTGTTGGAATGCTATTCAAAATTTTAAATGTAGTCTTTCAATTTTTCTAAAAAATCATATTTC
>NW_006239251.1:0-1477 GCF_000226075.1 Solanum tuberosum | reverse complement strand
TTTATATTATTACTTAATGTAGAATTCATGCATGCCTCTTTCTATGATAATTGCTAGTACAATGAGAGTAATAATTAGTTAACTCTAGCAAACATATCATTATCACAATATAAGTAAATCTCACTAAAAAAAATCAAGAAACACTATTAATTTGATTCAAAAAGAAAAAATAACGACCAAAATAAAAATTATACTATTTAACATTATTTTTAAGATATCTTTTCTTGCAAAATTCTTGCTTTGATAAAATATAACAAAATATATTTCAACGCTTACTCTTCATAAACACAAAAAATACCACTTTTTAAAAATTGAAAATTATTTATTTGGTTTATTTATTTGGTTTACGATGACTATGGATAAAATAAAATGTTATTAACATAGTTTTTCATTGTTTATAGAATTGTGCAACAATGGATGGGTAATGGAAAGTTATGAAACTTTTTTTTTCATTAACATATTCATTATAGTAAAAATTTAAAGAGACTTGTAAAATTCATAATAATTAAAATTAATAATTATGCATAAAAATTTCTTTGAAACAATAATAATTAAAATTAATAATTATGCATAAAAATCTCTTTGAAACAGATTTACTTTTGCGTAAATTTCAAAATAAATTAGATTATTGTAATTTCGAAGTGGTAAAATATCTATACACAAATAAATAGTAATGTACACAATTTTTTTTATCTCCTAATTGTGGAATAAAACTACACCTCCATTCATGTAAATTACAAAAGAAAAAAGGCCACCTTCAATGGTCATGTTCTCAACACGAACTCATTGTGTATCAGTAGAGTGTCATCCAATAATGTTTCCTAAGATGCATACACAGAATTTCACTTTGATAGATATTGTTCTTCTTCTTCTTGACTTTCACTTTTTTCTTTGCAAATATATTCAATTTTTCTTCGGCTAATCAGAAAATAATCTATCAATTCACCCCAAAAGAAGATAAAGATAAGAAGAATGAAAATAATTCAACAAATAACTTTCCACATTTGAAGAAGAATAGATCCATTAATTATTTAATTGAATTTAGTTATATAGATATAGATATATAGAGAGAGAATAGAGATAATGGGTGGAGCAGTTTTAGGTAACCACTTTAAATTCAAAAAGTAACTATTTTAAATTAATATTATGTGTGTTGTTTATATAATTTAAAAAAAAACATTTAAAATCATTTTTTTTAAAATATTGACGTATATCTTCATTTAACCGTTTCTTGTTAATTAGTGGATAATTTTTGTTATTTTATTTATTTAAAATGGCTTATGGATAGTGTTTTTAAATTTATTTATTATTTTCTTCATTTAACAGTTTTTTGTTAATTCATGGCGGTTTTTTTTTTTAAATTTTAAAATGGCAGATGGACAATGCTTTTTTTAATTTTATTTAGTTTTTTCTACTTTTTATAAAAACTAGTATTCGTATCCGCGCGTTGCGCGGATATTTTTTAATGTCATAATTT
>NW_006239250.1:692326-703406 GCF_000226075.1 Solanum tuberosum | reverse complement strand
CTTCTTCCTAGATTTGAAAATATTATTTTTATTTTTAATCCTTCAGGATTTTCGTATGTCTTTTCTTCTATAGCAAATTCTTCCTTATTCATCTTAAATTATGTTTCAATTTATACTCTATTGCTTGTATTTCTAGTTGTAGGTTAAATATTATTTTTCTTTGTGCTAGCAAAGATTTTTGACATACTCCTGCATATATATTGTATTGAAGCCTTTCTTGTTTGTATTTTAATTCTTGTCGTTTTTTAATTACAGTTTTGATTAATTCGTACTTATGATTCTCTTTATTGTTCATTTTTATTAATTTTAATCACTTAGCTCTGATACCAACTTGGGGGGGGGGTCCGCTTCTTCTGAGTTAATTCTTTCATAATACATTTTTTCTTTGGGTATTAACCTTATTATTTCTTTTATATTCTCCAACATATATTCTATATTTTCTATGTCGTGGGTTTGTTGAAATGCTTCTACATTTTCTTTTATGAGATTACATAATAAAGTAATATCTATTATAGTTTGATGCCAAAGTTCTAAGTATTCTTGGTTTATCATTAATCTGAATATTGAATTTCTAAATAATTTAAATCAAATTCTATTATTTCATCTATATCACCAAAATAGTACATTTTTCAGAAATTTTACGAAAATAATATAAATGTGGTTCACAATAACGTTTTAGACTTTACTGTTTTCAAAAAACTTAACGGGAAAAAGGACCCAAGGGTAACAACGTTTGATACTAACACATTACTAGGAATAACGTTTTAAACATAATACGTAACTGAGAATAACGTTTTAACCCGCGTGTAATACAACCCATTCTTTCATATCAATCGAAGAAAACCACTATCACGCCCCGAGGCTACCCCCTTGATGTAACACGGGACCTAGGATCACGAGTGACCCCAAGCTAACCCTGTGTCTGGCATATCATAAGCATACTGAATATAACTAAGTAAATCATGAACTATGCAGAAGCTAAAAGTAGTGGAAATCTGAAAGTGGGGAATACCCAACTAGTCTGAATGTATAAAACATACTAAGAGTTTAATAACAACTGAAAGATGAACTTAACAATTCAAGCTGATTCTATTACTATGTCTGAAAAGCCTTTAACTGAGTTGAGTTGCTGGGACATGCCCTTAGCTAACTCTAATAAAACTGAAAACTGAATAAAAAGACTAAAGTGAAAAGCATGTCTATTTTCCTCGAAGTATGAGGACTCACCACTGAAGCTGTTGAATTATGGATCGAGAATTGATCTAAGCGTGATCTGGATGCTGAGTACCTGAACCTACATCATGAAATGATGTAGCGCAGAGTATGCGTCAGTACTTGGAATGTACTGAACATGTATGATATAGATACTAAGCTGAACAAAGCATAACTGAGCAATGACATAAACTGAGTAAGAATGTAAATACACAGACATAACTGAAAAGCTAAGTTGAATGCAATGACCAAGTACTAATCATGAAAATAACATGCTGAACTGAATACTAAAGTATATATTGAAAACATGGTCAAATGCACTAAGAGTCTGACTGTGGAAGCTACTATTAATCGACATAAAACTACGTGAGCTAAACGTGGAGTCCGATGTATACACCCCATCAAGAAGACCCAATATACCTTGCCAGAGGTATAAAGGCATGACTGGTGTGATAACTAAATATGGTGCCCAACAGAGGGGACTTATAATCCTATGGGGGCACGTAGTTCTGGGACTATGAGGGTATGTTGAACCCCAGTTCAACTGGGTGCTAAGTCTACTCCCAACTGAATATGTATATGATAGAAATGTGACTGCAATACTGAATAGCTCAAAATACTGACATACAAACTGAGGATGCATCATTTATATACTGATAATGTAACATGTAACACCCCATATTAAAAAAAGGAGCAAATAACAGGCTTTACAGAACCTGCAGGTTGCACCGACGAAGGCCACCCACGGCTGGTGGGTGGGACCATGGACCATAGGTGTGGTCTGTAGGTCGGCCACCCAGGATTTTTAGAAAAATCATGACCCACGGCAGGACCTACGGACCGTAGGTTGAACCACGGTCCGTGGTTCAGACCCCGTTTTTCAGCTTTCTGATGCCAAACGACGGACTGACAGGACGGACTGTCGGTCAGTCCACGGTCCGACAATATTTTCTTTTGTGCATCTAAATTGGCTAAAGGACCTGGTCCTGTCATAATTAGTGGACACATACATTTCATCACAAGGAATTGTGATGGAAAGTTTTGGGACCTCGTAAATGAACATCCTATCCATCCACGAGTCTTAGATGTGATCAGATTATCTTGATTGTATGGTGTCTATAGATTTCACCAGCCTGTTGTAGACCGTAGTTTAACAACTTCACTAGTTGAGAGATGGCGTCCTGAGACTCATACCTTCCACTTTTGGACGGGTGAGGCTACGATCACCTTACAGGACGTGGAGATATTGTATGGCTTACTCGTGAAAGGTAATCCAGTACTTGGGTATGAACCACAGAGGACCATAGCAGATTGGAAAAATATTTGTCAAAAAGATTATTAGGTTTTACTCCACATCCTCAAGACTTTAAACATAGTAGTCTTAAGGTCTGCGCTTAATGCACACTTGCGACTTCAACCACAGTTGTCTGATTTGGCAACATAGGATATGGTCAGTGAGAAGGCTAGGTGTTATATGTTTTGGATGATTGCTGGTTTAATATTGACAAACACATTTGGCGGCCTTTTAAAGCTTATGTACTTGCCTATGCTCGAAGACATTACTACAGTAGGGTCTTATAGTTGGGGTAGTGCAACCTTAGCATGCTTGTATCGCTTTCTTTCCCTGAACATTGCTATGTAATGTGATTCTACTGTGTAATTACTCGAGTTAGGCATAACAAAGGGGAATAAATTAAGCAAAATGGAGAACACTATGTTGGCCCTAGGCTTGTTGTTGAGAGAACTAATAGATTAGGTAAACATAATTTTCAATGTCTGCTCTTTTAAGTTAACCGGATCTTCAAGGACTTTGTCCATCGTATAATGGAGCTGATAGATTAACGCGAATTTGCTAGGTTCAATTGAACTCCATTGTTTTTAGTTCGAATAATGTAAATATGCATATGCAAAAAATACTATGTTCGGCTATGTTCATGATAAGGAACACTGATTACCCTATTGTACAAGAACACCTCTTACTGACTGTGAAAATATTGAGGAGCAGAGAAAGATGGTAAGGATTGGCTTTTGCTTCCATTCTATGTTACAAAGGATGCATTTTTTCTTAATTAGGATGGTTTATTTATTTTTTTGACTTGAGTTATAGGCTTCTTGCAAGAGAAACAGAGCTATCAAGAAGTATTTTTCTTAATTTATTGAAGTTTAACTTTGAGGGGATGCATTTTTTTTTATATGAAACACCAAAGTATAAGATACTCAACAAAAAATATCCAGCAGCAGCTTGTTTAACTTTGATTTCTCTTCAGTAACAGTTGGATGTTTAGCATCAGTTTCATCCGATACCTTTGCTTCTTTAGTTTCTTTATCTGTGGTTTCCGAGCTATTTTCATTTGATACATTTGCTGTTTCACTCTCAGGTGCTTTGACAGAGGTGCTGCCGCGACATCAGCCTTGATGTCCTTTGCTACACTAGCATAAGCTTACATTTTCTTTCCATTCCCCTGCTATGCAAAATCTACATTTTGGCATGTCATTTTTAAACAGTGTGTTTTATCAAAGTTAGACTATTTTTATTCATTGGACATGAAATATCATTCTGCTTATATTGAATGAATAAGAATTAATCTTCTCATATAATTAATTTATGTTACACAGGCGCGTCATATTCATTTGATGGTTAATAAAGCAATATCACTCGGTGATAGCCCATCAACACAGGAATTTTACATAATTCGTGCAATGGTGCGGGATGAAGGATCTGACTGTTTGACGTATGTGCAAGTCAATTATAGAAGAGACGAGGTACAGTCTGACCATTTGCATCCCCCTATTCGTAGACGAGGAAAAGGTGGTGTTACGGGTAGGAGGGTACGCGCTGTTGAGAGAGGCTGAGTGCCTATTGAAATGGGTGAAGAGGATCAAGCCACAGAAGATGTCCAAGCAGCACCGGAATATGAACCAACAAATACTTGAGATTGCACCATACATGACACCACAAATTTCACGGGATCCAAGTCTTTCATCACTTGATAATGTCTTTGGTAGTTATCGGCCTCAACATTTTAAGAATGCCCCAAACTTTACCCATCGCCTGTAGAAGGTAATGAGTTGAATGATTCCAACAATTAGTGATTTTTTTTTAAGTTGGAGGATGCAAATCAAGGTGCAAGCCAAGGTGGTGAACCATCGGTGAAGAATAAGCGTAAAATTTTTCCTAAGCTTTGTGGGACTGGTACTTTAAAATCTTCACATTATTCTTTGACATAAGTGTTCCTTTCTAGTTGAATAATTGAAAATTTGTTCTTACTTTTCAGGGAGTCATCATTAAAACTACTCGTTTAAAATGACTTAAAAAAAGTTAAAATAAACTCGTTTAAAATGACTTACAAAATTTAAAACTACTCGTTTAAAATGACTTACAAAAGTTAAAACTACTCGTTTAAATTGACTTAATATAAGCTACTTTCATTTTTTTGTTTGATCAGTAAACCATATTCAATAGCCCCTTTGGCTCACGTTAAGTTAATCTTATCAAGACATGAGTTAAATGATAATATACTTTCTTTTAAGCACATACCTTATTAAATTTATAACACTAGTAGTCATTTTTGCCACATTGGAGCTCCGACTAAATTTGGATCGCGTTCTGCAGGGCCCATTCGGGGGTGGTGCTCCCAACAGGATTTTCTCCATACCCAAGGCTCGAACCCAAGACTTCTGGTTAAGGGTGAAACACTCCCACCAGTGCACCACAACTCATGTTGGTCACTAGTAGTCATATATTATTGCTTGATGTTCAATGTTGTGTGTTGGAGAATGTCGTCTTCAGCAAAAAAAAAAAAAAAAATTAACAAAAATACTAACAAAAAATAACAAACTAACGAAATATAAAATGGCACTATGAGTGTAGCTCTAAAATGTGGTAATGAATTCTAAAACGTTATTGACAGTCATGTTTTATTGTCTATTAGCCGTCAACTTTTATGGTTTTATCATTGAATGCCTAAAACATTACTGTGAACCACGTTTATCTATTTTCGTAAAATTTCAGAAAAATGTACTATTTTGGTGAATTGGCTTTAGTAATGGCTTATTTTGGTAAAAAATTCCTAAGTATGTGGTGTACTAACTCACTGCCACATGTCAGTGCCATTTCAGATTTTATAATTCCTTATATTCTTTTTCTTTTCTTTATTAGAATAGCTTTTCTTTTGTTAACTCTATTGTACATTAATTAATTCCTAATTAATTATTAAATTCTCTAATAATTATATCTTCTTTATCACTAAATCCTATCCACTGCATCTCTAATCTCACCGAAAAAATCATTCATTTGAATTTATATCACAATTTTCTTTGTCTTCTCCAGCGAAGAACAACCAACCCATCACCACCACAAACCCACCTCCACAACGTCATTCCCTCTTCTTTTCCGACAAACCCATTAGCCACCAAACAACCATCTAAACCACTACAAAACAGCCACTCAAAATCTAAATCAGTCACCGACAAACACCGAACTAGACCCCAGCACGATTTTGTTTTTAAATCCAATTCACAAGAAATCACAATATGCGTATTGGTGATTTTCTGGTCATTCTTAATACATTGATGAGATCTTTGTGTTGGATCTAAATAATATGAGTGTTATGCAGAAGCTAATAATTCCTTGGAAAGACTGTAACATAATAACATCATTATTTTAGCAGAACATTGTGTTAATATGTGTGTCCAGAGCAGAGTTTGTAAGAAGAAATGAGCCTCTACAAAAGTAGTACTACATGTCTTGATATACATCACTATACTTTATAATACAAAGATGCCTCTATTGTTTCAAGTCCCAAAAACATATATAGCTATGCCCAATATCTAAGGTCTCTGCATGTTTGAGCTTGACGACGCGAACAGAGCTCTGCCCTCCAATTTGAAATTGCATAAGCATCTCATGTTTCCTATGAAGCAAATATTCCAAACCATTCAAAACTTGCAATAATTTGAAGCCATAAGAGATGAAGTACAACGATGCAAGGGTCGTTTGTTAAACAGAAAATCTCTTAAATGCATCCCTGCAATTAAGTAGACATGAATATGCAAAACTTCAAGTTGCGGAAAGCTATAACCATTTGCCTCGCCCGAGAGATCCATCTTTTCTTCATTATACCTGCAGGCAGCCATTTTAAGTTTTCTTAATTTGGGCAATGTCTTAAGCACTGCCAGTAGATAACGGTCTCCATAAAGTAGACAAGAGTAAGCTTGACGAGATTTGGAGGGAATGCTTCAGAGTTCAAGGCCATTGTTCTGTCAACACACAAATGCAACTTAACAATATTTGGATAGGATGACAAGTTTATTGCTCACTCGGGTCACTGGAAAACATGAGCTTCAGAATCTCCAGGCCTTTGGCACTGGGCTAAATGTTGATAATATCTTAACGGTGGAATCAGACACTCCCCGTATACCCAGTTTTCTTAAATTGATCAATCGGTGCAATAATCTCGGTTCAAAAAATTTATCAGGTATCCACATCAAGGTTTGTAGATTATTAGGAAGCAATGAGTACATGTTTGGGTAAAATGGACTTATAGAAAAGCAATTGTTAGATGCTTGTCCATAATCTGTATAACAAAGATGTCTCAATTGTTTAGACTCCCAAACACCAGAAGGAAGTTGAATGAATCCATATCGATCAATATCTATGGTCTCTAGACGTGTGAGCTTGACAATACTATTTGGCAGTTTTCCAAAAATATCCCCCTCCAATCTCAAATAGCGTAAGCAAGTCATGTTCCCAAATTTGCTTGGGATAGTGACATTTTCTTTAAGATATCGAGGCACGACTACAACCAATGTGTGCAATAATTTGAAGTCAAAATGAGCTAGATGAGAAAATATGGAAGGGTTTTTTGTGAAACAGAAAAGTACACGAAGCTTCTCAAGCTTTGGATTTGAACGGAAGAACTCATCCATGACATTGTCAGAGTAGAATGTAATCCTTCGAAGCCTAGCAACATTGCCGGGATCACCAAATGCATCGTGCGCAGTGTGAAAGAAGTTACTTTCCTTAGCCAAGTCCACACACAAACTATGTAACAAGTCATGTATGCGACAACTTGAAATTCTTCCATTATATGTCCTTTTGGCAAGTTGAATCAAGTTTCTAGAAACCAAATCATTCAGGACATCCTCCGCCAAATCCTCAGCCTCTCGTCTATTACCACTATTTACTACTATCAACTTCTCAGCAATCCACATATTTGTCAAATCAAAAGCACGAATTTCATGGTCCTCAGGGTAAAGGCCGAAGTACAAGAAACATGGCATTGATGCAATAGGCAAATCATTGTAACTCAGAGCCAATACCTTAGCACATCCAGCTTGAACTTTATGGCCCATACTCTCAAGTACTCTGTTCCACGCATGTTCTGTTCTTTATTCTTATTAGAACTTGGATTTTATTTGAACTTAATTAGAATTTTGTAGTACTTGAAAATCTTATTGACCTTAATTAATTTGAACTTAATATAAATTAATTAGAACTTTATTAAACTTAATTAATTTATAATAACTTGAAAACTTAATTAGGAATTAACATAAACTTAATTTTGATTAACTTAACTAGAACTTGAACTTAATTTGTTAAGCCCAAAGGCAGTTTTTCATTCACATTAGATGACAAACGTGAAATTATTGAGTGGGTTAAAAATTTGAGGATGCTGGAGGGCTATGCTTCGAATTTAGGAAAGTGGGCAGATATGAATGAAGGAAAATTGATAGGTATGAAAAGTCATGATTGTCATGTGTTCATGGAAACTGTAATTCCTATCGCTTTTAGCCATCTTCCCGAAAGGATATGGAAACTAGTCACAGAGATAAGTCTTTTTTTTAAAAAAAGATTTGTGTTCTGGAAAGTTATTGGAGAGTAGTTTAGACAGGATGGAAGAAAATATTCTTGTTACTACTACTAAGTTGGAGAAGATATTTCCATGTGGTTTCTTTGATGTGATGGAGCATCTTCCAATTCACCTTGTACAAGAGGCCCACCTCGGAGGTCCGATTCAAACAAGATGGATGTATCCATTTGAGAGGTATCCATTTGAAATATTCACTAAGTTATATATATTCACCAAGTCTTTTATTAACATATATATACATGCAGAAAAATTGGCAGTTCCAAGCAAACGATTAACAAAGGGGAAGGATCGAAGGATCAATTGTTCAAGGTCATATTGGGAGAGAAATTGGTGATTTTTATTCTTATTACTTTGGTGATGATGTGTCATGTAGGAGAAACAGGACCAATCGCAATGATGAAGGCGATATTGATCATTTATTTCCACCGATATCAATTTTTAATCAAAAATGGTCGAGGATCTAAAAAGCGTGGAAAACGAGGCTTCACTGATATGGAAATGCAATTAGCTGTGACACATATTTTTGCTTAATTGTCCAGAGATTCAACCATATGTCAAGTAAGTGTTAAAAATATGTTATCAAATTACATACTAATAAGTGTTCATTAACTAACGAAATACTTGAATGTAAAATGGTCAGCTTGTTTGTAAACACATGGGGTAATGAAGCCATCTATACAAAATTTTCCAACTGGCTGAGGAACTATGTAAGTATGCAATCACTAAGTATTTAATATATTATTTATTCATGTTATACTAAATTATATTACTTGAAATAACAATCACGTAGGTTTACGCAAGTGTCCAACATTTGCAATTAGTGAAAGAAGTAGCACTTGGACCTGAATCTCAAGTACTGACAATGAATAAGTATTGTGTCAATGGTTTTAAGTTTCAAACTGAAGATGTTTCTAGGAACAGGAAAACAAATAATAGTGGTGTCTACATACAAAGTGATGTTGATGGTACCGGCCAAACTATTGAATATTATGGTGTCATTCATGAGATTATTGAAGTGAGGTATTCAGGTTGGCCTAAGAAGAAGATTGTATTGTTTCGGTGTGAGTGGTTTGACCCATCACATAGAGGCACAAAGGTGAACCATCAACATAATATAATTGAAGTTAAGCACACTAGAAAATACAGAAGTTATGATCCTTTTATCATTGCACAAAATGCTAAACAAGTGTATTACGATCCATATCCATTGTGTAGAGACAAAGCTGATTGGTGGGTTGTTATAAAAAGTAAGCATGTGGAAAGAATTGAAATTGTCAATGTCTTAAGATGTGGCGTATCAAAATGATGTTGCAATTGTTCAACAACAAGTTGATGTTGAATTGGAAACCACACTCTACAACATCCTCAACACATATTAGAAGAAGTATCTGATGATGAGATACTGAATGTTGAGGAAGAAATATCTGAGAATGAGGAAAATGAATAATTTGATGACGAAGAATGGGACGATAGTGAAAATGAAACAACTGAGGAATAAGAAGGGGAGAATGATAGAATTGAAACAAGCGAGGAGGAATAGTGTAGAATGAAAGCTAGCTAGTATATATATGTAAGTTAGTGTATTTTGCTAATTTTATTTAATTTATGATTTTTATATATATTATACATGTAAATTTGCATACAGATGTCATCAGGCGGTGACAGTGATAGACATCGCGAGCATCTTGGAGTTCGCCAGACTAAACATGCTAAAAAGAAGAAGTCTAGGAGACCCATAGATCCTGAGGATATTGCAGGATCTATTTCTTCTGCGCCAAAGCGCATCAGCCATGATACTTATTTATTTGTTGTTCCGTTTGGTACGGCGGATCCTCGGCAATATTATCCTAATTATTGTCGACCAGTCGGTGCTTCTTCTACTTCACAGACATTGCCTTCACGACGCTACGAGGACCTACCTTTACAGGCTATTCATCGAGCACGACCCTTATCGGTAGGTACTCAATCTCCCACAGGTACATCTCCTCAGTTATCTGCCATGAGGATTGGAGATTCTAGTAGCGAGCAGTCAGATGCTATGGCCAGTACGCCTCCATTGACTCAGCGTTTTGTGCATCCTGATGTATCACCCTCATCTACAGCTAGACCTAGTGCTACACCAGATGATACGATGCATGCTCTAGCTCCTGGCCAAAAGGACAGACTTGGTAGAGTCATGATTGAGCCGGATGGATCATCGTAAGTTTGTTAGTTTATTTTATTTATTTCTTAAACTTTAATATATTATTCATGAACTAACATATTTATTATGTGTTTTGCATGTGGCATCCTACAAAGGATGTTGCTCGGGATTTAAAAGATTGTGTTAGAAGACTCTATACATATGCTTATCACTCTTGGAGTGAGATTCCAAATAGTATATACCAGGCGATGTTTAATAACTTTGAGGTATATAGTTTTTAGTTAAGTTTAGTATAGTTTACTTTTTTACTATCGATCTAATTAACGTTATTCAAAGTTTTTCAGACTATGTGTACTTGGGAGTCGAGGCACAATTTGGTCATTATGACCACATTTGATAGGAAGGCATCCACCAGACTGTCTAGCTGGCTAAAGAAAGTTCGGGATACTGCTGAACATCCGGATTGGATGTTGCCTCATGTTTTTGATGAATTGGGTCTGTATTGAAACACAAACAAGTTTAAGGCAATATCAGAACAACCCAAAAAGGCTAGAGGTAGTCTTAAGGGTGGCTCGTTGCACACCGAAGGTGCAAAGGGCGTTGGAACAATTGCAAGAGAGATGGTAAGTTCTAATTTAAACTTTTAAATAAATAATTAGTTGATTCATCTATATCGTTATAAATTTCAATTTTTATTTATAAGAAAAAGAATTGGGATGCACTCCCATTGAACCAGAGGTTTTCAAGAAAACTCATGTCAGGAAGAAAGGAAATGAGTCGAATCCGGATGTGTGGGTGGAGGAAAGGGCGGAACGAACTTTTGTAATTTATTTATTATGAATAATATATATCA
>NW_006239250.1:686963-692195 GCF_000226075.1 Solanum tuberosum | reverse complement strand
ATATATTGATGTCAATTTTTATATTTAATATGCAGAATGACTTTCATCAGTACGTCTCTTAGAATCTAGATAGTTCGGTCCAATTGACACCTGAACTGTCCACCCACATTTGGAAAGAAAAAGTGGTGGGGGGACACACAAGGGTAGATGATATGGTCTAGGATCTCGAAACGATGTAAGAAGACTACAGTTAGGCTAGAAGGTATTGGATTGTCAAGTCAAGCCGAGGCATTTGATGGTGTTCAGATTGCTGCTATGTCGACTCAAATAGCACAACTTACATCGGCACTGGCAGAGTCGAAGCGGAGAAGAGAAGCTGAACAACGAAGCATGAGCGAGACCGTTCAACAAATCACAGAACAAGTGATGAACCTCGATCGTCGACCTACTACTTCGCCTCCCGATCACACCGACTACGACAGTGATGATGAGGATGATCTGATTATGTAGATCTCACTCCCTAGTTTAGATCTCTGGACATTTATGAATTTTTTGAAATTTTGAAACGAATTTTGAAAGACTTTATAAGTCTTTAAATTTTGATTTAAATACTTTTGAATGTTATTTTAAACTTGTTGTTTCATGTTTTGTGTAGATTGTTTATAATTGTGTGTGTTTGATTGGGCTGAATAGTGTAGAATTGAATTAAATTAAATTAAATTGAATTTGCAGGTGGGCATCAGAAACTGGCTGAAACTGTCAGTTTCTGGTGTCAAAAAAATTACAAAAAAAGCGACGAATAGCGTGGTTTTGTCCGTCGCTTTTCTGGATTTTACAAAAAAATAATTCCAGAAAAGCGACGGATAGGGTCCTTTTGTCCGTCGCTTTTCTGGGATTTTCAAAAATAAAATATCCACAAAAGCGACGGACTGCATCGCATTTTGGAAATTAAAAAAAATTAAAATTAAAATATAGCGATGAAGTCCGTCGCTTTTGTTAAAAAAAAATCTAAAAAAAAGAAGTAAAAAAGCGACGCAGTCCGTTGCTTTTTGAAAGCGTCGAGCTAAAAAGCGATGAAAGTGACTGCGTCGCTTTTCCTTCGATTTTGACCAAAAAACGACGCAGTCCATCGCTTTTTGCCGTCGTTTTTTTGGCAATTTTTTAGTAGTGTAATTATATGTGATCATGTTCTAAACTTGGAAGGGCTTCACCTCTCAATGAACTCCCTAGATGGAGTTATTCCACCAAACCTAGAACTCCCTAGATGGACAAATGCAGAAAGCTTCAAGTCTGGGCATTGTCATTCAATGAGTTTATTGGAACTTTACCAAGAGAGCTAGCGAACTTAACTGAAGGGCATCATTCCGCAGGAATTTGGTAGTCTTACTGGAATGACAAAGATTAGTCTGTTTAACAATGAGTTGAATGAACATATTCCTAATGACAAAGAATCTTACCTACAAAGCCACAAAATAGAAGGAATCATACCAGAGGTTATATATAGTTTAAAGAATCTTGGCGCATTAGACTTGTCAAGAAATAAGTTTTCCGGTTCGGTGCCACCATGCTTAGGGAATATCACTAGTTTGAGAAAACTTTATCTAACTCACAACAGGCTGAATTCAAGATTACCCGCAAGCTTGGGGAACTTTCAAGATCTCATAGAATTCAATGTTTCCTCCAATTTATTGAGTGGGCAAATTCCACAGGAGAGCGGAAATTTAAAGGCTGCAACACTCATTGATTTGTCAAGAAATTATTTTTCTGGTAAGATTCCTAGCACTCTAGGGGGTCTAGATAAACTGATTAATCTTTCCCACTACAACAAATTAGATTATGAGGGACAAATAATTTCGTCATCTATAAATCATGTTTCGTCACTAAAAATTTTGTGTGACGAAAAAAAATCGTCAATCAGTCGGTACTACACGTGTGTCACTAAAAGTATACAAAGACGATTTAGTGCTTCGTCGCTAAAACTAATATATTAACTACAAAAAGAAAAATCGTCCCCAAATGCATAAACATTTGTGACGAATTTATTTGTCATAAAAAGTGTAACTTTTTTTGTAGTTAATAGTATGTGTTGTCACTAAAAAGGTTATTACTACCGACAAAACTATATCGTCGCTAATTATTTAGTTCAATCAGGGACGACATCAATTGTCTCTAAAGTTATATGTATTTCGTAGTTGAAAAAATATAATATCGTCAATAAAGACTATATTTTATATACAAATTTTTTTTTGTCATTAAATGTATAAATTAGGGACAAATTTATTATTATAAAAAAGGTTAATAATTTTGTGATTAAATTTATCATTTTGTCACTAAAAGTGTTGCTTTTACTGACGACATATATTGTCACTAAATATTATCATAAGTAGTGACAATTACAATTATCACAAAATAAAAAAATTATTCATATTCAACAAAAAAAGGGTACTACGACAATACATTTTTTGTCACTGAAAGTAATCAAGTTGTGATGAATTAATTTATTTAATGACAAAAATATTTGTATCAAAATTCACCCATGATCATATAATAAAAATAACTAAAATTATACTAAAGAATAATATCTCATTACAAACTCCTTAAAATAAAAGTAAAAATATGTCCAATGACAAGAAAAATCTAACTAAAAATATATCAAAATATTACTCCTAAACAAAGACATATAAGTAAAAATTCCTTCCAAAGTATCAATAATGTGGTGACACATAGCTTGCAATCAATCTTGCTTCAATTCTCACCTTTTATACATGTAAAAAGAAAGAGAAAATAAAATAAATATTTAAATTGAGATATTCATATTAGAGTCAAAAGTAAAATATGTAACACAATTTGTCTTTCATATGTTGTAATGCCCAGTTTTATAAGTAATTTTTAATTTACAATATAAATTTTATCATTACAAATTTAACATAAGTGAAAGTTTATGAAGTATATCATCACAAACTACTCTATATGGCAACATAAACTCATCATTCATGAAACTGCTAACTATTAAAACATAATGTAAAAACTACAATCCAGTAAAATTATAAGTGCAAAATGAACAAAAGAACATAAAACCATAAAAACAATATCAAGTTCATATCTTTAACAATTGGTCTCCTAAATAAAGAAAAAATAAAAAAGAAGACTAAGTTGTGATTAGGCCTTATATGGTATAGTCTCTGGTCAATTACTGAACCACAGAGTGTGAAAAATGATAATAAAACATAGCCAATAAAAGTTAGATCTACATATTCATTAAAGATCAACTAGTGATTATGTGAATATAGGGTTAAAGAATATGAAATACAAAGAAAAGACCTTTCTTGTTGATTTCTTTTCAATTTTTGTTTTCATTTCTCTCTCTATATATTTGTTTTAAAGTTGAACGTGGGAGATGAGAAAGGAAAGGAAGATGAAGAAGATAAAAAAGAAAAAAAGGAAGATTTTTTTCTCTTTTCTGTATTAGTGTGATTGAACCACCTGAAAAGAAAGTTTTTTTTTGTGTTTCCTATTTTGATTCTTTTAATTTTTTTCCTTTTTAAAATTAATTAATTGTCTTGGAAGATAAAAAAAAGAACCATCAAAATCGATGATTGAAAACTAGCATTGCAAATTGTCATGGGGTCCACCTTATAAGATACTAGAAAAAATATATAAAAACAATTACACTTCCACTATTTATTGATAATTGATGCTCTATTGTTAAAGTAAAAATTAAGCAAGTGTAAAACTTATAATGTAGCAATACTTTTCATTTCAAATTGATAGTCTTACTTTTAAAAAATATTTCTCACTTTTTTAGCAACCTTTTAACTTTTTTAAAGTCACAAAAATTAAAGATTTATCTATATATCTTATCGAAATGAGAATCAGATATACGTAATTTATGAAGCTTCAAATATGAAATAAGAGGGTCTTTTTTTTATGTTTTTCATATAAATAAAAAATATTTTCAAAAATTTTAAGTTTGGCGAACTTTCTAACTCTTAGGCATATTTTGTGAAAATACAGTTTAAAAAATATAGAATCTAAATCATTCAAGAATGTGTGTAACTTTCTTTTAAAACTGAAACTGTTATGAGATTTTGAATTACAATAGATTTTCTATTTAGTTATTTCTTGATTATTTAAAATTTAATTTTATTCTATTAATATCAAAATAAGATAGTAGAGATATTGGTTTGGGTGGGGGTGGGGGAGGGTTAGGGCAAGGGCGTGTGTGGTTTCCCCGCCTATTTTTTCTTTCTCTTCTTCTTTTATTCTTTTTATTCTTTAACAAAATTAATTTAATGAAAAAATTATGTTTTGATTCAATAAGAACACAAAATAAAAATAATATTTCTTCCCATACAAATTTTACATATGTTACATTAGTATAAACATGTTAGGAATTATGGACACCTAAAATCTTTTATTTTTCTTTATTTTAGTTATTAAAATGAAAAGAAAAACCTACTAATTAAAATTAATATCTTACATAATAAATATTTGTTATTAATTATTCTCATCATTTCAGTTTTGTTTAAGCCATAAATACATGTATCATCGTAAGAGAATCAAAATATAAAAGCGAGAATCAAAACGTAGACAATAGTTTTACTTAAACATAAAATAAATCATCGATTGTTTAAACCTGAAATAAAATAAAGTTTGTTATAACAATTTCGCACTAAGTCTAATGATATAAAATATCTAAACATAAAGTTGATATGAAAGATTTGAACATTCTTCATATTATAACATCAACGAATATTAATGGTTTAAACACATACAAAATTTAACAATTTCAATATATTGCAACCAATGCTTGTATAATCATGACATTAAACTATATAAAAAGGATTAAGTGTTACCCCTTGTGAAAATTAATTCACAAAGAAAAGACCACAACTGAAACCACAAATTAGAAATCATGAATAAAAACCCCGAACTCAACTTTTCTTTTGTCGCTGAACGATTTTTCTTTGTTAGTATTGCTGGAAGGAAAGAGTGTTTGGTGTATGTTTTGGAATTTGGGTGCGTGAGTTTTTGTATGTTTTTTTGATTGTTTTCTCTTCTTTTTTTTTATCTTTCTATAATTGTGTTTTGTGTATGTGTCGTGTGTGTAGTGTGAGGGGGTAATGGGAGAAGTGGGGTGAGATGTGGGTGAGTGGGGTAGTGTAGGATAGTATGAGCTTCTTTTTTTTTAAAATATTTTTTATTAATATAATATAATATAATAGAAAAAAAACATTTAGTAACAGTGGGTCCCATATGTTTCTTTAACAGTGTATCTACTGTTGATGAACA
>NW_006239250.1:674597-686395 GCF_000226075.1 Solanum tuberosum | reverse complement strand
TAATAATAATAATAATAATAATAATAATAAAAATAAAAAAAAATTAAAAAAAATCAATCAAGAAATTATATATACCTTGACGATTTGGTAAAACCTCTTCATATATTTTGATTTTACATCGTACTTGTTTATTTCTCAAATATTTATTTCGCATTTATGAAATTATTTGTATACATCATCTCTTTAAAAGTGCAGATTTGTTATTTACGAAACAAAAATTAAATATAAAAATTAATTGTGAATAACAAATAATAATAATAATAATAATAATAATAGTACAATAACAAATAATATTAACAGTAATAGTAATAATAATAATAATGATAATAATAATAATAATAACAATAAAAAAATGCTAATAATAAAAATAACAATAATAACAATATAAATAATACTAATAATAATAATAATAACAACAACAACAACAAACAACAAACAATAATAATAACAAATAATAACACGAATAATAATAAAACCATTAAATAATAAACCAATATTAATATTAACAATAACAACAACAGCAACAACAACAACAAATAGTACGAACCAAATAATAACAACAACAACAACAACAACAACAACAACAACAACAACAATAATAATAACAAATAATAACACGAATAATAATAAACATAATAATAACAATATTAATATTAACAATAACAACAACAGCAACAACAACAACAAATAGTCGAACCAAATAATAACAACAACAATAACAGTTGTAGTAATAATAATAATAATAATGGTAATAATAATAATAATAATAAATTATAAATAGCTGAACCAAATAATAATAAAAATAAAAAACTAAAAATAGTCGAACCAAATCAATATCAAATGACATCATATTTATCACGAAAAAGTAAAACATCAAGATTTTTAAAGTTCTTAGTATGCTTGGTAGAACCTTGCTAAAGCTTTTGTTTTGGTTCAAAACATTTGATTTTATGAGAGACGTCTAAAATAATTTATTAAGAACAATTTATTTTCTACTGTTAAAACTAAAACAATGCATATTTGAAAAGATAGGATTTCAACATCATATTATTCAGTACCATTATAAAATAAAAAAATTATTCAATACAATTATAAATTTAAATAAAATTAAACTTTCGATTTTACTATATGAAATCTAATACTTGGTTCGATTCGATGAGTTAATCAATTTTTTTAAAAAACATTGACACTCACCACTATAGTACTTTATCATAATATATTCAAAATCTTAGTTGGTTAATTTCTTTCATTTGTGCTTTCATTTTTTTAGTTTATTTCAATTTTCACACGGATGAAAAAGATTAATAGAATCCATGAAATATTTCACATCTTTGCAAAGTCTAAGTCGATATTATCTCTATATAATTGCTCTACATACGTGGAATCACTACTAATTATGTATGTATTTTTAGACAGAAGCAAATCAATCGACTTAGTTTGTATTGTTTACCCACCACAAAATCGATAGGCACGCACAAAAATAAGCATCAAGGTTTGAGAAATTATTTTTTCTATACTCTTTATCAATGAAAGTGTATAAAATAAAAAATGAAATGTCTTAAGCCAACAAATATTTGTGATGTAGTGGTAGAATACTACCCACTCACGGTACTTATAATCTAGATTGTATTTTTCAAATGATGCATTTTATAATTGCGTAATTTAGGAAAATTGATGAATTGAATAATTTATCTTTACAAAATTGACCGATAAATGTATTGTTAAGGGACTATTTTAGACCTACTTCAATAGTTCAGGGACCATTTATGAAATTCTCTAATTATGAACAATCATAGCCAAAGAAAATTTTGTATATAGCTATGAATTTTTTTGTAGCAAATAGTTAAATTATTCAACTACAAATTCTAAGTCGTCGCTATTTAACACCTTACATATTTTGTGACCTTTTTTTGTTGTCACTAAATCATAGGTTGATTAGAGACAATAAAATTATTGTCACCAATTGTTCATATTATTAGTGATGAAAATAAATGTCACAATTAAATCTAATTTTTTATAGCTAAAACTTATAATATTTAACTACAAACCCTTATTTGTCGCTATTGTAACAACTTTTTTTTTGAGACGAAATTATTTTGTGTCCGAAAATAAATTAATTTTAAGACAAAAATAATTTGTTACGAATTAGATACATCATTTGTGACGAAATAATGCGTCACTGGTAACTTTAAATTCGTGACTGACAATAATCAATAAATGGCGTCAATTCATTTTTTGGTGGGAAATCTTAGTGGACAAAACTTTGCCACAAACTTTTATGTTTCGTCACTAAAAGTATATGTCTCATATATTTAAGCACGAAAGTAATTTTTGTCACTAAAAGTAAATAATTAGTGACGAATTTTATGTCGTAGCTTATAATTTTGTAGCTATATATCATATTTGTTGTAGTATCTCTAGCACATAATAGATTAGAGGGGCCTATTCCAGAATCATTTGGTAAAATGTTGTCTTTGGAATTCTTGGATTTGTGCTATAATAGTCTCAGTGGTGAAATTCCAATGTCATTTGAAGCTCGTGTATCTCAAATACATTAATATCTCATTTAATAAACTTAGTGGATCGGAGAAATTCCCTCTGTTGGTCCTTCTGCGTATGTCACTAGTCAATCTTTCCTCTCCAATGATGGACTCAGTGGTGACTTCTGGTTTAACATGAAACCATGCCTTACCAAATCGACAGAAAAGTCAAGAAGAAAAAAGTGTGCTTACAAGTATATATATTCTATTAGGGATGGGATCACTCATTGCGTTGGTCTGTGGATATGTGGTATTAAGATTGAAAAAGACAAAGAAGAATGCAAGTCAAGCAGATGTGTCTCTGGTAAAAGTGCATAAAAGAATTTCCTATTATGAACTTGAACAAGCCACAAAAGGATTCGACGAAAGCAATTTGCTTGGTAATGGGAGTTTCAGCATTCAGAAGTTTTGACATAGAATGTGAGATACTCCGAAACCTTTTTGCAGCAAAGGTATTCAATGTGCAATTGGAGCATGTATTCAGAAATTTTGACATAGAATGTGAGATACTCCGAAACCTTCGCCACAGAAATCTGACCAAAGTCATCACCAGCTGCTCCAAACATGATTTCAATGCCCTAGTGTTGGAGACATTTACAAGAATGAGACCAAGTGTGTATGCGTCTTTACGGTTGTCAACTGGTGGATCAATCCCTCCACTAGAAGCACTGTGGTAGAATTCCTTTCCTCATTAAACATATTTATCCAAATCACCTTTCCCACGCTTCAAGCAAGAATTCTATTTGAAGGCTTCCCACATTTACGTTAAGCTTCAATTTTACACAAGTACTTAAGTGTGTTTAGTCATGGCTGTAGGAAGCAACTTGTTTCTTGATATATGTGGAAGTCGAAAATGAGATAATTTAATAGGAACGTTTGGGGAAGTGTATGATTGTTGTGTGGAAATATTTCTGCGATACTTGGAATCAAACATAAGCCAATCATCTGATGAATCAGATTGATATAAGTGAGACCTATGAAAACGGGATGTGATCTTTCGAGTGATATTAATCAGAATGATATAAGTGAGCCAATTTCAAGAGAATATACAACAACTGCATATTCATGTTTTGTACCCAAACAACTTTTAGCTTAAGTGATTCCATTTTTGATTGAAACTTATTCTTCCATACCCCACACACCCTTTATCTCATAGCCTATTCCAAACATGATATATCTCACCTTTTATGTTTGGAATCTTTCTTTGCTCGATGTAGCTAAGGCCAAAAGAAAGGTAGCTGGTAGTTGATTTGTAGTTTTTGAATGACCATTTCACTTTTGTTAGTTCTTATCACAAACACCATTTAAAAGATTCAATGTGATTAGTTTCATAATTAGCTTTAACTACTTAGAATATTAGCCCTTGTACAGAATTTGTTGAATAACCATTCATTGAGAAACTATAATAAATCATATATTAACATGCTATAACATGATTGAGAAAGCCTTTTCTCCAAGTGGATATGATAGTTGTGTGTATGACAAGAAGCTTGAACATGGTGTTGGCAACAAATTATAAACATATGGAAAATAAATCAACCACACAAATAAAATTTGAAGAAATATGAATGTTTTATTGATAATAGTGCGGGTACAATTATGTTCCTCCCTTGATTCTTCTCTCATACAATTTATCCATGAATCGAGGGCCGTTAGTGGCGTATTTCTCGAACTAGGATGATTTATATTTGACCTCTATATAAATATTTCATGAATTTGTGAAATATTTGAAATGCCTTTTCAAGGGAATATAATACTCTTTATATAGGCATAAGCTAGGGTTTAGGGTTAGAGTAGCCTCCAAGAATTCTAACGGGAATCAAATACATCTTGTAGAATCCCAACTAGAATTGAACACGTCTTTAAGAGTCCCACAAATTTTCAATGTCTACAAATGCCCCCTGCTTCAAGGCTTGTAGTGTAGACTTGATGAAACTCAAAATCGAGGCTTGAAGTACTAATCATTCTTCCACCTTTGCAGCTTTAGATTTGTAGATTTGATATATGAGAGAAGAGATGAAGGCGGATTTGGTCCCACTGGGCGTGCCAATTTTTTTGCAATAAATATTAAACATATGAAAAATAAATCAACCACACAAATAAAATCTGAAGAAACATGAATATTTTATTGATAATTGTGTGGGTACAATTCTGTTCCTCCCTTGATTCTTCTCTCATACGATTTATCCATGATTCGAGGAATGTTATAGTGGCGTATTTCTTCAACTAGGATGATTTAGATTTGACCTCTATATAAATATTCCATGAATTTGCGTAATATTTGAGATGCTTTTTCAAGAGAATATAGTACCCGTTATATTGGCATAAGCTAGGATTTAGGGTTAGAGAAACCTCCAAGAATTCTAACGGGAATCAAATACATCTTGTAGAATGCCCACTAGAATTGAACATAACTTTAAGAGTCCCACAAATTTTAAATGTCTACACATGGTTCTTTTGTGTGTTTTCTATTATATATGGATGGCATGCTGATTGCTGCTAAGAGATTGTCACTCCCCAAGGCTACCCCCTGGACGTAAACACGGGACCTAGGATCACGAGTGACCCAAACTAATCCTGAGCTGGCATAACATAAGCAAACTGAATATATCTATGAAAAGATAAACTAATGCAGAAGCTAAATCATGAGATAACTGAATGATGGGGAATACCCAATACTGGTCTGAATATATATAAATTTCTAAGAGTTTAGTGATACTGAACAATCACTCAAAAACTAAAGATGAATCTAACTATGTCTGAAAAGCATCTACTGACTAGAGTTGTTGGGACATGTCCCCAGCTAACCCTAGCAAAACTGAAACTGAAATGAGAGACAAAATCTGAAATCATGTCTATTGTCCTCGAAGTATAAGGACTCACACTAAAGCTGTTGAATGTGGATCGGGAACCGATCCACGCGTGATATGAATGTTGAAGACCTGAACCTACATCACAAAAAGATGTAGCGCAGAGTATGCGTCAGTACTTGGAAGGTACTGAGCATACATGATAGGATAAAAGCTGAACAAAGCATAACTGAACAATAATACAACTGAACATAATGGAAATACTAATATTACTGAATAGAACTAAACTGAATGCAATGACCAAGTACATAACATGTTGAGACTGAATACTGAAGTATAACTGAAAACTTGGTCGAATGTAGTAGAGTCTGACTGTGGGAGCTACTATTAACCGACATAAAACCATGTGAGCTAAAAGTGGAGTCCGATGTATACACCCCATCGAGAGGACCCAATATACCTTGCCAAGGTATAAAAGCATGACTGTCGTGATCACTAAATTTGATGCCCAACAGAGGAGACTTATAAGCCTATGTGGGCACATAGTTCTAGGACAATGAGGGTACGCAGAAACCCTAGTCCACTCGGTGCTAAGCCTAATCCCAACTGAATATGTCTATGATATATTATGACTGAAATACTGACATGCAAATTTGAGAATGTAACAATTATATACTGATAATGTGACATTCGAAACTGGAGCACGTATATCTATTTAACTGACCTAGCATGTGTAATCCATGAACTAAGAGAATCTACACATCTAGGGTTCTGAGTTTCGTGCAAAGAACTAAGCAACGATTCCACAAAAAACATGATAATCTGATTAGGAATACTCTAACAGCTGAATCATAACAATTTTCTAAGGTTTTAGAAACCCTAGGTCTAAACAAGATATAAAGAATCAACAATCTGACTGAATTCCATGGACCTAGTGGATGAAAGGAATCCACTAGTGAAATCCCACATACCTGGTGACGAAATCTACGGAGAAATCCTTCAATTTTGAGGCTAGAATTGAAGAAAACTTGATGTGTTCTTGGAGGGGTTAGGTCATTTCTTTTCTCCTCTTTTGCTCTAATTTTGATGAATTTTAGGTGAATAAAGGTTTTGGGTATGTCTGACTAAGTTATTAGGCTTAAACTGAGTAAAACGATGTAATTTAGGCATTAAATGACGTAGTTTAAGGGCCCCAACACATAGGAAAAAGACCTAAATGACCTTAACTTAAAAGCTAACAAAGGTCATCCACGGAGGGACCTACGGACCGTCGGTTGACCTACCAACCGTAGGTAGCGGTCGTCGGTCAAGCTCTTCCCGGCAAGGTTTCACTAAAACGAGCATAACTTTTTACTCCGAGATGGGATTTTAGCAAACTTGGTGGTGTTGAAAAGAGGATTCAATTATCTTTAATTTGATAGGTCATGGGCCACCTAATTCATTATGTACTAAAATATATGATCGTTTGAAATTGACCCAACATCAATTTCCCTCTAACTGGCTGCTGACCCTCACCTACGGTCAGACCTACTGTTCGTAGGTCCAACTATGGACCACCCTGGTCAACCGTGGGTGGGGTCAGAAACCATAAATATTTGGTGCCCAACGACTGACCCCACCTACAGACCGTGTGTCAGACCACGAACTGTCGATGGCTTCCGTGGTTCTTGCACCAGGTATGAAAAACTGCATTTTTTTTCTATTTTCTCAAATCCGAGGTGTTACAGAGATGTCACAAATTGTTTGGTTGAAGAAGAAGCTAGGTGAGAGATTAAGATGAAGGATTTGGGGAAAGAAAATATTGGGGATGGCAATTACTCGAGATAGAAGAATTAGGAATTTGATGCTATCTCAACAACCCTATATTGAGAATGTCCTCAAGAGTTTGGAATCTTTCTTTGCTGGATGTTTACAAACACTTCATGTGAATGAATTAGGATAAGTAGGGAGTAATAAAATATTGTAGCTAAGGCCAAAAGAAAGGTAGCTGGGAGTTGATTTGTAGTTTTTGAATGACCCTTTCACTTTTGTTAGTTCTTATCACAAACACCATTTAAAAGATTCAATGTGATTCAAACCAAGACTAGGTTAGGGGCCTTGAAAAAGGGAATTACCTCCTATCTTGCCCTTGTTGAAGAAGGGTTGATGTAATGGATAAGGTTCAGCAGGTTACCGAAGCCGGAGTTCCAATTAGCAATAAGAGAAAAAGAAAAAAAAAGTGAAATAAGCCTTAAAAGGCCAACCCCCGGGCAGAGTTGTTTCATAATTAGCTTTAACTACTTAGAATATTAGCCCTTGTACAGAATTTGTTGAATAACCATTCATTGAGAAACTATAATAAATCATATATTAACATGTTATAACATGATTGAGAAAGCCTTTTCTCCAAGTGGATATGACAGTTGTGTGTATGACAAGAAGCTTGAACATGGTGTTGGCAACAAATTTTAAACATATGGAAAATAAATCAACCACACAAATAAAATCGGAACAAATATGAATATTTTATTGATAATAGTGCGGGTACAATTATGTTCCTCCCTTGATTCTCCTCTCATATGATTTATCCATGAATCGAGGGCCGTTAGTGACGTGTTTCTTGAACTAAGATGATTTAGATTTGACCTCTGTATAAATATTTCATGAATTTGTGGAATATTTGAGATGCCTTTTCAAGGGAATATAATACTCTTTATATAGGCATAAGCTAGGGTTTAGGGTTAGAGTTGCCTCCAAGAATTCTAACGGGAATCAAATACATCTTGTAGAATCTCAACTAGAATTGAACACGTCTTTAAGAGTCCGACAAATTTTCATTGTCTACAAATGCCCCCTGCTTCAAGGCTTGTAGTGTAGACTTGATGAAACTCAAAAACGAGGCTTGAAGTACTAATCATTCTTCCACCTTTGCACCTTCAGATTTGTAGATTTGATTTATGAAAGAAGAGATGAAGGCAAATCTGGTCCCACTGGGCGTGCGAATTTGTTTGCAACAAATTTTAAACATACGGAAAATAAATCAACCACACAAATGAATTCTGAAGAAACCTGAATATTTTATTGATAATAGTGCGGGTACAATTCTGTTCCTCTCTTGATTCTTCTCTCATACAATTTATTCATGATTCGATGGACGTTAGTGGTGTATTTCTTGAATTAGGATGATTTAGATTTGACCTCTATATAAATATTCCATAAATTTGTGAAATATTTCAAATGTTTTTTCAAGAGAATATAGTACCATTTATATAGGCATAAGCTAAGGTTTAGGATTAGAGAAACCACCAAAAGTTCTAATGGGAATCAAATACATCTTGTAGAATCCCAACTAGAATTTAGCATGTCTTTAAGAGTCCCACATATTTTCATTGTCTACACATGGTTCTTTTGTGTATTTACTGTTATATATGGGTGACATGCTGATTGCATCTAAGAGATGTCACAAATTGTTTGGTTGAAGAAGCAGCTAGGTGAGAGATATGAAGGATTTGGGCGCTACAAAGAAAATATCGGGGATGGAAATTACTCGAGATAGAAGAGTTGGGAATTTGATGCTATCTCAACGGTCCTATATTGAGAACGTCCTCAAGAGATTTAACAGCTTGGTTATGGCTGAATTAAGGACTTTGTGGGCTCTTTTGGTGGGGTTTTGAGTCCCATTTGGGCTTGATTGTGCTGTTGATTTCAGCTCCCACTTAAGGGTTGAATCTGGTCTCCTTTTGGGTTAATTTTGAACCTTTTTCTACACCACTTTGGACTTCTTCAAGGTTGAACTTTGGATCCCAATATTTCTCCTCTTGGACTTCAACTTGGGTCACCAAATAGTTATAGATTTTTGACTATTCATCTCCCTCGGGCTTGATCTATTCTTCCCCAACAAGATACCTTAGATCAGCTATTAAAGCCCATTGAGCTTATCATTGAACTCCTTGGTTTGAAATATGGAAAAATAACTTATATACACAATTTTAAGTTCCTTATTGTCTATTTTTCCCTACCTTTTTAAAATATTACTTAAATCCCTTCTTTATCCTAAATATCAAAACTTTCGGATACATAAAACACAATCTGCAACCCATGTTCACCACTACCTCTTTCACTCCTAGTTTCTCTCCCTAAATTCACTCCAAAATATTATCAGTTACAAATCAATATCTAAATTTGATTTTCAAAAAATTTCTCTCTCCTTTCAACCATTTTCAAACTTCTGAATAGGTAAGATTTTCATCTCACTTTTCATCTTCTTCGTTTCCTTTTTAATTTTTTCAGATTTTCTTCCTAATACATATGGATCAAGATCCTACATCAAATCCTTCTAGTACTAATCGATCAGTATATGATTCAGACGATGAAAATTAGGCCAAAAATAAATCCAAAAGTTTGCATGACCCATTAAACATGAAAAATCAGTTGAACAAAGAAGTGCCTTCATCGTCGAGACCAAATTTTGAAAAAAAACCCCCAAAAAGGGGAAGAAAAGCAGCACCTGCCATTGCCCGACCTTCATTGCCTAAAGTATGTATTTTTAATCTTTATTACACTTGTTTGTGGTTTGTATGGCATTTGGTCTGTTAGATTGAAATTAACTGATATACTAATTGCATGTGTTAAGCTATATTGTTTATTGGGTTAAAAAGTGATACATATAAAACCCCAATCTTAGTTTGATACCAGCTAATTTGTACTTAGTCAACACATATAAAACCCTAATTTTAGTTTAGTATTAAATATGAAAAAAATGTTGGTGAAATTTAACAAAAAAGTGGTTAATGTATCACACAGGTCATCCTTGGTAGTCATATGATTTGTATTGTAATGTAACAAGTTATATAATACGTTCAACTAACATTTAATATATTCGACATTTGAAGCTTGCTAGTATGTATTTTATTTATGTATCAAACATTTTTTATTATGAATCACTTACTGTTAGTGGTAGTCAAGTTTTTTTTATCATGAATCAATTAATGTTAATGATAGTCATATGATTTGTATTGTAATGTATCAAGTTATATAATATGTTCAACTAACATTCAATGTATCAGATATGTGAAGCTTGGTAGTATGTATTTTATTTATGTATCAAACATTTTTTTATTATGAATCAATTAATGTTAGTGGTAGTAAAGAGTAACCTTTAGTGGTAGTCAATTGTTTTTTTTAATTTGAACTGGTGTTTTTTATTTATGTATCAGAAGATATCATTATAAATAGTATGTTTTGTCTTTTCATTTTGCAGTCAATGAAATATGTCATTAAAAAGGTACCAACACATGCTTGAAGGTTTAGTGCCCCTTACAACACCAATTTCTTGGATGAGTTCAAGAAGTCTATAGGAGATGTGTGTATTGAACTATTTAGAGCTACAATTTTTGGACCATATTTAGACATCCCAAAATGCAATTTTCAGGGACAAATAACTAAATGTTTGTTGTTGTTAGAGTTGGAACAGGACAACACAAAGGTGTTGCATATTACACATGCTAATGAGAGTATCTTGAATTTTGGTATCAAGAAATTTTTCCTAATAATTGGTCTAAAATGTAAAGGCAATACTAAAGACTTTGTGTAACACCCCGACTTCTCGAAACGTCTAAAATTACTCGTATCTCCATGGAAAGACAAGGAGGATGGGTAATAAATTAAGAATGATGTGGTATGTCCTATTTTAAGTGTTCAAGTGTTGCATCTCAAGTCTTGAAGTTAGGTAAGTGGCAAAATAAAAGTTGGCGGAAGTTATCGTAAGTTCCTTCTTAAAGATTTCTCTAAAATTTGGGTCAAATGTCTTAGAGGTTTTCTCCCAATCTATAAAGATTTATGGGTCCCACGACCTATCGAATCGAAGGTCTACGAGTCTAGTTTCTAACGCATCAAATCGTTTGTTCATACGACTTCAGAGTAGGGAGATATTCGCGTTTTTGTGGGACTGCACAAGCAGGCACGTGAGGTGGGGCCCTAGGTCGGTGGAATGTTGCATATATCTTCTCCTTCGAACTTTTTCTTCATTTTTAAGCCAAGAACCAGAGAAATTAGAGAAACACATTTCTAGGATCAAGTGAAGTATAGATTTTCTCGACTTAAGTCCTTGACGAAAGTTGTTCTACGCGTTGGACTCATCATCGTGGTATAATTTGTTTTATCGATTTCGTCGCATATCACACTTTAGTGTTGGGACAACAATGGTTTGAATATATTTGAAGGTTTTGAGGCATATTACAAATTTAAGATCGAGGTAAGACCCTTCTTTCATAGACTCTAGCTTTTATAAGCAGCAAATAACAATTTGCGACGAAAATACATATATTTTATCGTATTGTCATGGTATCTTTTATTTTATGTGTTGATTATGGTCCTACCTTGTTGTAGTATCGAGGGAGTATTGAGTAAAAGTCGTTAGGCCACGTGAATTTAGCGGAAAAAAGGTATGTTAAGGCTATTCCCTACTCAC
>NW_006239250.1:673431-673861 GCF_000226075.1 Solanum tuberosum | reverse complement strand
AGACTAGTGTGTGGGGTTTATAGCTACGTTATGGCCATGCTGGCCTAGTTTATTGGTTTGCTGAAGCTTGTTAGTTGTGTGATGCATTGTCTTGATATACTTGCTTTCAGTTTCGGTATAGAGATCATGGTGACCTCGACGACCCAATCAGGACTTCTGTGCTAGTTGACTATTTCTTTATATGAACTTTTGGGAATATCTGTTTCTTTTATGGATTTGTTTATAGGTGCCTTGCCGATCGAGGGCTAAAGTTTTAAGCCGAGATATACTTGTTTGTTTTCTTGACTGTTTGTGGCTGCCATGCATTAGTAGCAAATGGTTCAGCAGGGTCGGCTCGAGCCTGAGTTTTGGCATTAAGAGCCAGTTGCTCCCCTCGAGTTTGGGGAGTGACAAACTTGGTATCAGAGCAATGTCGTATCCTAGGGAGTCT
>NW_006239250.1:666468-669594 GCF_000226075.1 Solanum tuberosum | reverse complement strand
ACATCAGCACCAGTTCTAGCATTGCCAGAGGGTTCAGAAGGCTATGCGGTGTACTGTGATGCTTCTGGGGTTGGGTTGGGTTGTGTTCTAATGCAACATGGTAAGGTTATCGCATATGCTTCAAGGCAGTTGAGAAAGGATGAGAAGAACTAGCTGACCCACGATTTAGAGTTGGCTGGAGTTGTGCATTCGTTAAAGATCTGGAGACACTATTTGTATGGCATTCATGTTGACATCTTCATAGATCATAAGAGCCTTCAATATATATTTAGACAGAAGGAGTTAAATCTGCAACAACGTCGATGGCTTCAGTTATTGAAAGACTACGACGTGGATATTTTATATCATCCAGGAAAGGCGAATGTGGTAGGCGATGCCCTCAGTCGAAAATCTATGGGTATTTTATCCCATTTAGGTGTTGAGAAGCGGGAGCTAGCGCGAGAGCTTCATCAGTTAGCTAGCTTAGGAGTCAGATTGTTAGAGGCAGATAATAGTGGGGTCACAATTAAGGATACAACCGTATCATCTCTAGTTGTAGAAGTAAAATCACGGCAACAAGAGGATCCTAGCTTAGAGCAGCTTAGAGTCAAGGCTCATGATCAACAGTCTTTAGCATTTGATATAGCAGAAGATGGAGTCCTCAGATATAGCGGTTGATTGTGTGTTCCAATGTTGCAGGGCTTCGACATCGAATTATGGAAGAGGCACATCATTCCCGTTATTCTATTCACCCTAGTTCGATGAAGATGTACCATGATATTAAAGAAATTTATTGGTGACACGGGATGAAGAAGGACGTTGCTGAGTTTGTGGCGCAGTGTCCTAACTAACCAAACAAGGTGAAGGTTGAGCACCAAAAGCCCGCTGGGCTAGTTCAGGAGATATCCATTCCTTTGTGGAAGTGGGAAGCAATTAATATGGATTTTATTACAGGGTTACCTCGATCTCATCGCAAGTTTGACTCTATTTGGGTAATTGTTGATAGACTAACAAAATCAGTCCACTTCTTACCAGTCAGGGCTACTTTTTCTGCCGAAGACTATGCAGGGCTCTATATTAGATAGATTGTTAGGCTACACGGTGTCCCAGTATCTATTATCTCTGATAGAGGAGCACAATTTACCGCCAATTTCTGGAAATCCTTCCAGAAAGGATTAGGGACACATGTTAATCTTAGTACTGCCTTTCACCCTCAGACAGATGGCTAGGCTGAGCGAACAATTTTGACACTCAAAGATATGTTACGGGCGTGCACACTAGACTTCAAGGGAAGTTAGGATGACCACTTGCCTCTTAATGAGTTCGCATACAATAATAGTTATCATTCCAGCATTGGGATGACACCTTATGAGGCTTGTATGGGAGAAAATGTAGATCCCCCATTGGATGGTTCGAGGTAGGTGAGTCAAGGTTGATTGGACCCGACTTAGTCCAGCAGACAGTGGACAAAGTTAAGCTCATTCAGGAGAGGTTGCTAACAGCTCAAAGCCGACAGAAGTCATACTCAGATGTGCGACGAAGGGACTTAGAGTTTTGTTTCGATGACTGGGTATTCTTAAAAGTCTCACCTATGAAGGGTGTTATGAGATTTGGCAAAAAGGCAAGCTTAGTCCAAGATTCGTTGGGCCATACCGGATCCTTCAGAGGGTAGGACGAGTGGCTTATGAATTCAAATTGCCTTCGGAGTTAGAATCTGTTCATCCAATTTTCCATGTATTTATGCTACGGAAGTGCGTAGGAGCCCCTTCTCGGGTTGTCCAAGTTGAGGATGTTCAGATCACATAGGAGTTGTCCTATGAGGAAACTCCAGTTGCTATATTAGATCGGCAGGTCCATAAACTGAGGACCAAAGAGGTGGCTTCGGTTAAAGTATTGTGGAGGAACAAAAATAGAGAAGAGGTGACCTGGGAAACGGAGGATGGCATGAGGTCCAAATATCCTCACTTGTTTCATACCCTAGGGTGATGGCATATCAATTTATATTAGGGCAATAAGGTAAGATACATATCTGATTTATATATATATATATAGACTATTGCTTATTATTATTGTGGTTGTCGTTGTATATCTGCTCATACTGTTATGGTGGAGCTATAACGCTTAGCTATTTATGTCGTCATGTGAGACACCTAGGTTAGAAATTTTGCATTTCAGGTTGCTGGATAGTGACATTTACAAAGGATACACTGCCTAAATTTTGGCAACTCCTAAAGACTGAACCGCATGACTCAGATTTTTCATTCAAGGACGAATGTTTCTAAGGGGGGAAGGATGTAACACCCCGACTTCTCAAAACATCTAAAATTACTCGTATATCCATGGAAATACAAGGAGGATGGGTAATAAATTAACAATTATTTGGTATGTCCTATTTTAAGTGTTCAAGTGTTGCATCTCAAGTCTTGAAGTTAGGTAAGTGGCAAAATAAAAGTTGGCAGAAGTTATCGTAAGTTCCTTCTTAAAGATTTCTCTAAATTTGGGTAAAATGTCTTGGAGGTTTTCTCCCAATCTATAAAAAGTTATGGGGCCCACAACCTATCGAATCGAAGATCTACGAGTCTATTTTCCAACGCATCAAGCCGTTTATTCATACGACTTCAGAATAGAGAGATATTCGCATTTTCGTGGGACTGCACAAGCAGGCAAGTGAGGTGGGGCCCTAGGTCGGTGGAATGTTGTATATATCTTCTTCTTTGAACTTTTTCTTCATTTTTAAGACAAGAACCAGAGAAATTAGAGGAACCCATTTCTAGGATCAAGTGAAGTATAGATTTTCTCGACTTAAGTCCTTGACGAAAGTTGTTCTACTCGTTGGACTCATTATCGTGGTATAATTTGTTTTATCAATTTCGTAGCATATCACACTTTAGTGTTGGGACAGCAAGGGTTTGAATATATTAGAAGGTTTTGAGGCATATTACAAACCTAATATCGAGGTAAGACCCTTCTTTCATAGACTTTAGCTTTTATAAGCATCAAATAGCAATTTGCGACAGAAATACATATTTTTTTTGTCATATTGTCATGGTATCTTTGATTTGTGTGTGTTGATTATGGTCCTACCTTGTTGTAGTATCGAGGGAGTTATGAGTTAAAGTCTTTAGGCCACGTGAATTTAGCGAAAAA
>NW_006239250.1:664520-666267 GCF_000226075.1 Solanum tuberosum | reverse complement strand
TAGCGTCCCTATGTTGGACACGACTTAGAGGCTATTTGTATAGGTTGCTTATAACTAAATTTCTAGCTTTTAGCTGTTGAATTGTTATTGTTGCCTTTGGGCTATTGTGGTTAGCTGCAAGAATGTGATCTATGCCTAGATGGGCTATGTTCTGCCGACAGGGCTATATTTATGCCTAGAAGGGCTATGAGTTGCCTGCAGGGCTATATTGACGCCTAGAAGAGCTATGAGTTGCCTACGGGGCCATGTTGTTGCCTAAGAGGGCTATGAGTTGCCTACGGGGCTATATTGTGCCTAGAAGGGCTATGAGTTGCCTACAGGGCTATATTGACGCCTAAGAAGGCTATATGTTTCATACAGGGGCATGTTGTTGCCTAAGAGGCCTATGAGTTGTCTATAAGCTACGTTGATGCCTAAGAGAGCTATGTGCTACCTACGGGGCTATATTAATGCCTAAGAGGGCTATGTGACTGCCTACGAGGCTAGGGGACTATCGATAGGGGTATATAGACTGATTGACACCTTCTGGGCTTGTGGGGCCCGGGGTAGGTGGTCTTATGTGTTGTTTGTACTTGCCGAGCTTATGGGGGCTTAGTTAGGTTGTTGTTTTTATTATTTTTGATAAGTTTAGATTTAGGAGCAGGTCAGTACACTTATCTTATTTTTGATTTATTTATCAGATTATTCCAGTAAATCAGGGTACCTCATCATAATCTATTGCCTTTCATACTCTGTACATTATTTTGTACTGACGCTCCATTTCCTTGGGGGCGCTGCATTCATGCATGCAGGTCCTGACAGACGATCGAGTAGACCTTCTCAACAGCAAGATTGACTTTTATCCGGTTGGCTAGCCCCTTTCCTCCGGAGCTGCCAGAGTTGGGAGGTTTGTTAGCTTTTTTTGTATATATTTTCATGGGTAGGCTGGGGCCCTGTCCCGTCAATCTTTACTACTCTTAGAGGCTTGCAGACTAGTGTGTGGGTTTTATAGCTACGCTATGGCCATGCTGGCCTAGTTTATTGGTTTGCTGAAGCTTGTTAGTTGTGTGATGCATTGTCTTGATATACTTGCTTTCAGTTTCGGTATAGAGATCATGGTGACCTCGACGACCCAATCAGGACTTCTGTGCTAGTTGACTATTTCTTTATATGAACTTTTGGGAATATCTGTTTCTTTTATGGATTTGTTTATAGGTGCCTTGCCGATCGAGGGCTAAAGTTTTAAGCCGAGATATACTTGTTTGTTTTCTTGACTGTTTGTGGCTGCCATGCATTAGTAGCAAATGGTTCAGCAGGGTCGGCTCGAGCCTGAGTTTTGGCATTAAGAGCCAGTTGCTCCCCTCGAGTTTGGGGAGTGACAAACTTGGTATCAGAGCAATGTCGTATCCTAGGGAGTCTGCAAGCCGTGTCTAGTAGAGTCTACTTTATAAATGTGTTGTTCACCACATTCAATAAACAAGAAGCTACTGGACATGTTAGAATGACTATCCTTCTTTTGCTCACCTCGTGCTATAGAGCGGTGTCTTAATGGTTGAGGTTTCTGGCTTATAATTGGTATTTGTATGCAGATAGAGATGGCTGACTCCAGACAGACCACAACTAGCCAGGGACTAGATATAACAACATGCGCGGGTACTTCAAGGTACCACCTGTGGAGGCAGCCCATTGTGAGACCCAGGGGGAGACATCCTCTCATCCCCCTGTAGCTTCTCCACAGCTTCAGGAGCCTCCGAGGGCTACAAGACTT
>NW_006239250.1:661945-664266 GCF_000226075.1 Solanum tuberosum | reverse complement strand
CGATGTTGCAGTATTGTGGTACGAGAGTTGGGAGAGATCTAGGGGAAAAGATGCATCCCTACCCACTTGGGATAACTTTACAGAAGCTTTCATAGATCATTATAATGTTGCAGTATTGTGGTACAAGAGTTGGGAGAGATCTTGGGGAAAAGATGCATCCCTACCCACTTGGGATAACTTTACAGAAGCTTTCATAGATCATTATATGCCTCGAGAGATTAGGGATGGCCGGGTGGACCAGTTTCTGAACCTCCAACAGGGTAGCATGAGTGTCCGAGAGTACGGGCTGAGATTTGATTCATTGGCTAGATATGCACCAGCATTTGTTGATACAATGCATGATAGGGTGCGTAGATTTGTGGGAGGGGCTCGACTCAGACTATATCGATGCTTGTTCTACCGCTGCACTAAAATGATAATATGGATATCTCACGGATTCAGGCCTTTACACAAAGCATAGAGGATTGCCGACATCTATAATATACGAGTGAGAGGGTCGAGAGAGAGACAGAAGAGGGCTAGGCCCGCTGGTTCATTGGGAGATTTTCAGGGTGGTCCCAGACCTCGATATTCTAGTAGGCCACCTATACCTCCACTACAACAGTTTCAGGGTAGTAGATTTGATCGTCAGAGCTAGTCAGGCCCAAGTGAGGGTTCACAAGCATCAGGCTCTCAGCAGTAGATGGGTTCAGGCCAGGCTAGGACAGCACCGCCGCGTTGCGCTACTTGCGGTAGGATGCATTTTGGGAGGTGAAGACAGGGTTCCACAGGTTGTTATTCTTGTGGACAGGAGGGGCACACGTGGAGAAACTGCCCGACCATAGGTCGAGGTGGTATAGGTCAGTCGACCAGGTCAGTAGTAGGTTCCTCCTCATTAGCACAATCTACAGTGGTCAAGACTTCAGCAGGTAAAGGTAGAGGCGGAGGCAGAGATAGAACATCTAGTTCTGGTAGTGGCCAGAACCGTACATATTCACTAGCCGACCGACAGGACTCAGAGTCATCACTAGATGTTGTGATAGGTACATTGATTGTTTGCTCCGATTGTGTTTATGCTTTGATAGATCCTGGATCTACTTTATCTTATATTACTCCATTTATAGCGGGAAAGTTATGTATAGTAGCAGAGTCATTAGATCGACCCTTTATTATATCTACACCAATTGGTGAGTCTATTATTTCTAGGAGAGTCTATCGAGGTTGCATAGTAGAAATTATCGACTGTCAGACCTTTGTAGACCTAGTAGAATTAGAGATGGTTGATTTTGACGTCATTATGGGTATGGACTGGTTAGTGTCTTGTTAAGCTAATGTTGAATGCCAGACGAAGATTGTTAGATTCCACTTTCCATGAGAAGTAGTTCTGGAATGGAAATATGATACAGTAACGCCGAAAGATAGGTTTATTTCCTATATTAAGGCAAGGAGGATGATTACTAATGGTTGTATTTATCATCTTGTTCGCATTCATAATATAGATGCAGAGCCACCGACTCTTCAGTCTATTCCGATAGTTAATGAGTTTTTAGATGTATTTCCAGACAAACTTCCTGGTATCCCTCCAGAACGAGAAATTGATTTTGCTATTGATATGCTACCAGGTACACAACCCATATTTATCCCTCCTTATAGAATGGCTCCTGTTGAGCTAAAGGAGTTGAAGGATTAGCTAAAAGACTTGTTGGATAAAGGCTTTATTAGGCTTAGTGTTTCACCATGGGGTGCACCAGTGTTGTTCGTAAGGAAGAAAGATGGCTCACTAAGAATGTGTATCGATTGCCGACAGTTGAATAAGGCAACTATAAAGAATAAGTATCCCCTTTCGAGGATAGATGACTTGTTGATCAGTTACAAGGTGTTAAGTGTTTCTCAAAGATTGATTTAAGATCAGGGTACCACCAGATACGAATTCAGGAGAAAGACGTTCCAAAGATAGCTTTTAGAACTAGATATGGACACTTTGAGTTCTTGGTAATGTCTTTTGGATTAACTAATGCCCCAGCAGTGTTCATGGACTGATGAATAGTATATTCAGGCCATATCTAGACTTGTTTGTGATTGTATTTATTGATGATATTTTGGTGTATTCACGTTCAAAATATGAGCATGCAAATCATCTGCGAGCAGTCCTTCAGGTTCTTCGAGACCGAGAACTTTATGCAAAGTTTTCTAAGTGTGAGTTCTGGTTGAGCTTTGTGGCTTTCCTAGGCCATATTGTATCAGATGAAGGAATTACAGTTGATACACAAAAGATTGAGGCCGTAAAAACTTGGCCCGGACCTATGACTCTGACTGAGGTTCATAGTTTCTTAGGGTTAGCT
>NW_006239250.1:647051-658614 GCF_000226075.1 Solanum tuberosum | reverse complement strand
GGCCATGTTGTTTCCTAAGAGGGCTATGAGTTGTCTATAAGTTATATTGATGCCTAAGAGAGCTATGTGCTGCCTACGAGATTGCCTAAAAGGGCTATGTGACTGCCTACGAGGCTAGGGGACTATCGATATGGGTATATAGACTGATTGGCACCTTCTGGACTTATGAGGGCCTGAGTAGGTGGTCTTATGTGTTGTTTGTACTTGCCGAGCTTATGGGGGCTTGGTTAGGTTGTTGTTTTATTATTTTTGATAAGTTTAGATTTAGGAGCAGGTCAGTACACTTATCTTATTCTTGATTTATTTATCAGATTATTCCAGTATATCAGGTTAACTCCTCATAGTCTATTGCCTTTCATACTCTGACGATCCATTGCCTTGGGGGCGCTGCATTCATGCATGCAGGTCCTTACAGACGATCGAGTAGACCTCCTCGGCAGCAGGATTGACTTTTATCCGGTTTGCTAGCCCCTTTCCTTCGGAGCTGCCAGAGTTGGGAGGTTTGTTAGCTTTTGTTGTATATATTTTCATGGGTAAGCTGGGGCCCTGTCCCGCCAATCTTTACTACTCTTAGAGGCTTGCAGACTAGTGTGTGGGGTTTATAGCTACGCTATGGCATGCTAGCCTAGTTTGTTGGTTTGCTGAAGCTTATTAGTTGTGTGATTCATTGTCTTGATATACCTGCTTTCAGTTTTGGTATAGAGGTCTTGGTGTCCTCGACGGCCCAATTAGGACTTCTGTGCTAGTTGATTATTTCTTTATATGAACTCTTGGGAATAGCTGTTTCTTTTATGGATCTGTTTACAGGGGCCTTGCCGGTCGAGGGCTAAATTTTAAGCCGAGATATACTTGTTTGTTTTCTTGACTTTTTGTGGCTACCATGCGCTAGTAGCAAATGGTTCAGCAGGGTCGTGTCGAGCCTGAGTTTTGGCATTTGGAGCTAGTTGCGCCCCTTGAGTTTGGGGCGTGACACTTTGCATACCCAGAATTAATCCTTGTAGGTTATTCCAAAAATACTTTCCTGATGCAGTTAATAGTATAAGCAAGAGTCGTCTTGTCCAACGCTTTTTGATCGGCAATTGGGAGAACAATCAGGATGCCCTTCATATGGCTATCGTATACTTTGTCCATACATTCATTTTGTCTCAAACTGGTGATTCTTCAATATCTATTGATGAATTCTCAATGGTTGAAGATGGTAGCTATCGATTATATCTTAGGGGCCAAGTTGCATTCTCAAAGCTGATGATTTCACTCAAACCTGATTTCAATCTTAATAAACAGATGTATCGTTTATATGGCATGTCTTATGCACTAAATGTATGGACCTACGAATGTACATCCCAAGTAAATCCTGAGATAGTTGTCAAAGAACGCAGTGTCATCCCTAAGATTTGCAATTGGAGGGTTGTGGCTGTAAATCCAAAGTTTGGAATGTTTATGTCTAGCATTTTCACAGAGGTAATGTTCATTTCCATTTTATATTACATTTGTTTTTTAATTAAGTATATATATAGTTGTAAAGTTGCAAGTTTTTCTTGTTAATATCATTTTTATCTATGTTGGGATACATAATTCTGTGTCTTAATCTTTAAATTTTTTGTTTCAGAATGGGTGTTGAAACATTGTTCCAACACCGAAGGAACTTGTAGCTATTAATTTACCTGAAGATCAACCTGGTCTTGCTTCTTCACCTCCCACAACATCTGTCAATCCCAAGGTAGTACAATCGAAAGAGATTTTTGGATTCGAGGATTTCTCCACAAGCCCTCCTGAGCAGTTGGTAAGGAGATCATCAAGAGTGTTTGATACATCATCTCCACCACCACCAAAAAGAAGAAAGAAAGTTGATACACCTAAAACAAAGGTGTCAAAACCTAGTCAGCCAGATCAATGCAATATGTCATTAAATCAGCCATTTTCTATTTCAGATGAATCACCGACCCCGGCTGCTAATGTTCATGTTTCTTCAGATGCTCAAAAATTCAACTCTGTAATTCTAGATATTGAAGAACTGAAAGAATTTTTGAAGGATTACGTAAGTAATGATTTCTTTTTTATTATTTTGTTATGTATATTGACTCTATAAGTAGTTGTCTTCTTTTAATCTTTTGATAGGTTGACAAGAAATTTGAGAAACTTAAAAGTTTAATAAAGGAAAACCACTCCAGTTGATGCAGTCTTGACACAGGGAAGACAACTAGCCTCTAAAGGTACTAGGTTATATATATATATATGTTAAGTTTCATAGATTGTTATGTTATTAAATTCATTAATGAAGGATGTTGCCGGTAAACCTATGGTGTGCACTGTTGAAGTTTTCGAACAAAAAGGCAATGTTGATCCTAAATCAAGCACATTTCAGTTTGATAAACATCCATCTTCACCAATACATATGGATATTGCTGATGAGTTTGGTGTATCTGTTAATGAGGTTGAACATCAAGTTCATGTTACTTCAGAGGTATGTACTGATACATTATTTGTTATTGTCTTTACACCTTATACATTAAGTTTGTATCAAGAATGAAAAATATATGTATCAGCACACATAAGTCATTTGTATATAGCTAATGTGACACATTGAATCTTCTAATTCATTAACAGTTATATGTATCAAAGATACATTATTAACGAGATACATAATTCAACTTTATATTCAGCAACCAAGTTAAATAATGTATAATTACCAATTTTGTTAACACTTTTCTATTATTAAAACTGCAAATACAGATTGATCATACTATCAGGAACCAACAACAAATGGAGAATGTTCAGAACTCCAACCCACAGATGAAAATACTCATGTTGATACTGAAGCAAATGAGCCTAAGAAGGTATTAGTATGATCAAAACTTTATTACTATTATACATTATAAGTTGCTAGATACATCAAACTTTTTTTTTTGTATATGATACATTATCAATATGTATCAGTGATTTATACAACATGCTTCTACTCAGGATGATGAAGCAGATCAAGCCCCACAAGATATAAATAAAGTAACAATCAATGAAGATGGTGCTGATACAGTTCAACACAACATCCGTCAATTTGTGTCTAATACAATAAAAGTTGGTACATCGGTAAATTTTTTAATTATGTATCATGACACTATCATTCATTATATGCAATTTTACTAAAAAAAATTATAATATTGTATTATACAGGATTCTTCCATATCAACAACAATATCACCCTCAACTCAAGCAGCCATAGATGCACTTATCTCCGATCTAGGAAAAGTTCCTATTCCTGCTAAATCATTGTGTGCAATCAATAAACAGGATTTAACTGACAGCCATGCTTTGTTATCTAATAGTCAATTACCCACTGATATTCCAATCACCAAGATTGTTGTTTGAAGCGATTCAAAGACTCTTGTGCCAAGAAACATGATGCCTTCAAAAATATTACAATCTCCATACTTGACTTCTTTTGGGTCAAGCGAAAAGGGAAAAGAGAAATTGGATGATGACGTTCGTCTTTATTTCCCATTTAAAGGATGTGAGATTACATATCAAGCTCTATCTAATCTAATTGATGAGTATAAGCAGTGGGTAACCAAGGGCCTTCTCAAAAATCATGCCAATAAGTAAGTTTTATATATATATTGTGAAATTTTTGGATTAACTTATTTTGATATAACCAATTGTGAATACAAACATTAATACAAGAAATCAATAGAGGATAAATACAGATCAAAAGGCTCTTCTTTTGGATTTAAGATAATGGATTTTGTTGTTTTATTTTCAACTGACAAAAACTAGTTCTATGTCATGTCACATCCAAATAAATATTGGACTGATCAGGTAAAGTTGTTAATGAAACTATATATTGAGTATCATATGCATTGGTATAAGTCCATCTGATACAAAATAACCTTTCAGATACACTAAAAAAAAGAGTCAAACTATCAAATTAATATTTGTCAAGATTATCACTTAATGTATCAATTTTTACCATCATCTTTTTTTTCACAAATTTCTAATTATGTTTCTCATGTTTTGTGTAGCACATCGATGTTGTTTTTTACTATCTCCATAAAAAATCAAAACTCCGCAGCATGAATCAATACAGATACACAACAACTAATTGCTTGTTCATATCACACATCAACAATACCTATGAAAGGTATTACAACAGTCATGATGATGATCTTATTAGTACCCAAGAACACATTGATCGTGCTTTAACTGTATCTGTATATGAGAGGTCAATCACCAACATCATGAAAGGATTTTCAATCCCATCTAGATTACCATGACATTTTGTAGACGACATTTACATCCCGGTTAACTGTGATGGAGAATTCCATTGGGTGTTGGTTGTTGTTGAATTAAAAAATAGGTTAATAAGGGTGTATGACTCTTCATTAGGCTCAAGAAAAAAAGTACATTCGAGCGAGATAAAAAAGTTATCTCGAATGCTGCCTACTTATCTCCTTGACAGTGGATTCTATGAAAAAAATAGAGCGAACAAATTGGGGTGATTGTGATGCATATAAGGACAAAGAAACTGGTTCACTTTTGGATCCACAACATCCTTTCATGGTTGAATTTTCCCAAGACATTATGCAACAAAAAAGTGATTGCCTCTAAGTATTGTGCTTTTATTGTTTTTGAATCATGTTTAATTTATTTTTATAATTGATATTCTGGATTTTTGTAGAGATTGTGGGTTATATGTTGCTACATTTGCAGAGTTTCTGAGCGACCAACACAAAATACCACCAGATGGTTTTCTTCCAGAATACCTACGCAATAGATATGGAGCATTGTTGTGGAGTTATGGAAGCGAAAAGGGCAAGGGTGGATACGTTAGTGAGAATGATGATCCACTAAAACCTAAGGGTCTAGTCACACCACCGCCTGAAGAAGATTTGGTTCACATAGAGTATGAATTAAGTATCTATGCAAAGACAGCGTTTTATGTTTATTTGTTCTGTTTGACAATTTCACTAAAGTTTTAGTGTGCTTTGTGTTTTCATTATATTGGTGTTTGATACTTTATGGATCAATATATTTTGCTAATACAAAGTTAAATTTCAGACACATTATTGTATTACTTAAAGTAAAATTGTACTTAAATCATATTATAGTGTAGATATGATTTAATGTTTTGTGGTACAAATGTTATAATGTATATGATACATGAAAGATAATGTATATGATATATGTTTCATTGTTATTATGTATCATATTAGTAATCAACTATAATAGCCTATTCCCGATAATTAGTTTATTTAAGATTTAATGTATATGATTCATTACTTGTAATGAATATGATACATGAAACATAATATATATATATATATATATATATATGATATACGATTCATATTTATTGTGTCAAATAAATTGGATACAAACTTAATAGGGTAAATTGTGTATCATATAAGTTATCACATATAATAGTTTATTGATGATAGATAGGTTGTTTATGACTTAATATATATGATACAATAATCATTATATTATTTAATGTATATGATACATTACTTCGGTTATTTATTATTTAATGTACATGATACATTAGGTTTTATGTACACTAACAATTTATTTATACTTACAACTGCACCTTAATATTTGCTTAACAAACATAACATTGATACACAAATCATAACAAATTATTAATTTGAACAACAGAAATCATAAATATTCTACCAGAATAACCAACGTAAACAATACACTTTATTTATTTTAATTATAAAAGTGATAATTGTTTACGTGAAAAATTATTCAACAAAAACATTGATGTCTTATAAAAATAATGATTTCACTTTTCTTTTGGGAAGAAAGTACAAGTTCTTCTGTTGTGACCTTGTTGTCCACAACAATTTGTGTTTACTGTTATTCTTTTCCTTGATCGTCCAGCCAATCTTTTGTATCTAGGTGGAAACACAGTTTCAACGATCACATTGTCAGCAACCGTCCAATCTTCCCTATCTGGCATTGGAACCATTGGAATCTCATAGGTTTTTACTAATGCATCGAGCTTGTAGTAATCAGAGCAATATGGATGCATATTTGTAACATTCTTGTCCTTTAAAACAACGATTGCATGTGCGCAATGTATCTCATCTAGTTGAAATGTTTCACAAGAACATACTTTCCTCTCAAGACAAACAATGTATCTTCTTCCAGCTTCATAAATCGAGAAAGTAAATTCAGATGATGGAACAACCTACTGACATTAAAAAGGTAGGCCAGTGATAAATTTATTTCAAAGAAATACTTATCAAACAGCCTAATGATACACCAATTTAGATACATAAAATATGTAGTAATGTATCATGATACATACCTTCATCTTTGAACTCTTAGACGCGTTTATAATCAATAACTCCTCAAATCTTCTCCCCAATGTGTCCTTTGTATAAAAGGCTATTTCTCTATTTTTGCAATGCCAAGAACCAAACAGAATTCTAACTTCTTCCAAGAATTCTAATATATACAACTGACGTGCCTCAACAAGATAGCCATTGATACATTCCGCAATGTTTGAAGTCATCATTCTACCTCTATTTACTGTTGAATAAATTTTCTACCACTTCTCATATCCTGCATCCTCAAGATACTCATTAATCCTATGATCAACTTTATCCGCCTTAGCCATCAATTTATCAAAATCCTCCTTTATGTATGCCTTGTCCATAGAGTAGAATAGATCACTTGGGATGTTTTTGGTCCTTTTGAAGTTTGAACATACATTCTTCCAAAGATGCCATATGCATGCATAATGAGGTACATTTGGGAACACAATGCTTACACTCTTCATAATACTCTCATTCCTATCTGACACAACACACATTTCTTCACACTCGCCAAATACATTTTTGAATTATTCGAAGAATCATGTCCACAAACACTCAATTCAGTGTCTACAACACCATATGCCAATGGCAATATGCAACCTAATTACAGAGCAACACACATGATTTCATTTGATACATAACATTTAGAACAAGCTCACAATTACAAAAAACACATACCTGCCCCATCAAGTGTGCTTGCTGATAAAAATATCCCTTTGTAAGCTTCACTAAGATGTGCACCATCGACAACAACTATCGGTCTGCAATAATCGAACCCCCTCATCAATGGTCTTAAGGCTATGAACAAATACATGAATTCATCTTCCTCAGTCTTGTACATCCTTATATATGAATTTGGATACACAGTATTTAGCATGTATATGTATCTCAGCATCTGCCTATATCCATCAGATGGCTTACCCCTTATCATTTTTAGTGCACGTTCCTTAGCACGCCATGATTGCTAGTAAGATATTTGAACCCCATAGAATTATCTTATATCATCAATTATATCTTTCGGAGTATGAATTCGTTTATGGTTGACCAATTTAGGAGCAGTCACACCACTAACAAACCCAACAGTTGCTTGGACTTTGGTTAGTATCCTATCCCGCATTGAACACGTATGTTCACTATTGAAGTATCTAACTTTGAAAACGTCATATTTTTCCTACATGAATCCTTCATAGTCCAACTATATTCATCCGAAAAGCACACTAACACATAGCTGTAATTTTTTTTATCATATTAATACATATAACAGTTACATTTTATAATATATAAAACTATAATGTTTAAATTAATCAAAGAATGATATGCATTAATGTATCAACAATAATAACGACCAACACAATTAATTTAGTGTAATTTTATTTAGCAGATTCACAAAATAAATTTAATGATACACGTAACACTAAATTATAGAATGTATCTGTTACACATGATTGTTGCAACTCAAATCTTTAATGTATCAACAATATTAACTTAATGTATCAAGAAAATTAATGACCAACACAATTAATTTAGTTTAGTTTTAGGTAACAGATTCACAAAATGCTTATGTTGGCACACATCAAAAGCGGCCCCTTGAACTTGTAAGGATTTTCCTTATAGACACCTTAACAAGGACTCCTTCCTATTGAACACTTAAACCACTCAAAAAGTGTACCTATTAGACACACCTGTCAGACTTGGCACTTATCGTGTGAGGCATTTGTTTTAAGTTGGAGCACGTGACATTACACATCTCCTACGTGTAAAAATCTAATCCTACGTGGTAATACACATCACAAAACACCCAACCCCTTAGTCATTTCTCTAAATCCCCAAAACGTGTTCCAAAAAACCCTAGAAATTTCTTTCATGATTACCGCCCAATATGTGGTCGATTCAAGAAAGTTGATCAATAATCTTCATGTTTTCTTCCTACGGCGTGGTCGATTCAAGAAAATAACTTTTGTTGTTGTGTTTTAGGGTTGATTCGAGAAAGCTAGGAGATTTGTGTTCAATCTTGTGAAGTAAGTTCATTTTCGAATCTCTATGACTATTGCTATCAATTTCCCCTTTAAATATAGCATCTATTTTGTATATTACTACAGTGATGATGTTTTGTACATATGTGAATAAAGTTTGAATTTTTTAGGGTTTTCTTGTCAGTAATTTGTCAGGTTTATTTGAATATTTTTCAGGGAATCTTATGGATATTATTATAGTAACTCGCTTTCACCATGGTGGTAAATTTGTGGAAGGCACATCTAGTGGAGGTCTCACTTACATAGGGAAAAGTGAAGTGGAATATGTAGGTATCGATAAAGACCACTTTTCTTTAATGGAATTGTTTTTTTATGCTAGAGATATGGGATATTTTACTGTGGGTGGGTTTTATTTTAAAGACCCTACAACCAATAACTTTGTCTTAGTGGATAACAATTTCAGCTTACTAAAACTTATAAAAGACCTAGGTGATGGTGACTTTTTGGACTTGTATATTCAACATGTTGTGGATGAGGTAGAGATTATTAAAGATGGGGTCCCTACAGGTTATCTTTGTGGGCCAACAGTTGGTGAAATTATTAATGAGGATGGGGTAGAAAACTCACATAATATTAATGTGGATGAAGGGGCCCAATCTGAGAATATTAATGTTGAAGTTGGTGTAGATGATGCATCAGATCTTGAAGGTGTTGAAACATATTGGGATATTAGTGATGATTCACAAGAGTTTGCTATTCCAGATGATGATGACTCAAAGATTGATGAAGAGTTGAGAACTCTTAGAAATGAAAGGAGAACCAAATTGCGGAGGAAATAATTCTTGGAGTAGCTGGTGTTGATAGAGGATTTGAAGACATTGGAAGGAACAAGGCTGCTAGGTATGTAGGAAGATTGGAGAGAGATGAGCAATATGTTAATAGTTCAGAACTGGATAGTGATGACAGTAGGGATGAATTAGATCATGAAGTTGTGGAAGGTGTTGATTTACCAGCTAGAAGAAAAAGTAAAAAGGTTAGATTTGATCCTGATTGTGTAGTTGCTATATTTGAGCTTGGTATGGTATTTGAAAATGCCATAGAATTTAGAAAGGTTGTGGCAGAGTATGTTGTGGAATATAAAGTCAAATTAAAATTGAGGCCTAATGAAAAACATAGAGTCAGAGTTAAATGTCAGCATAAAAAATGCAAATGGTTGTTGTATGCTAGTGTAGACAAAGACTCTGGTGACTTTATTGTTAAGAATTCCTATCTTGTTCATCAGTGCCCTACCACAAAAAGAATTACTATCCTGTTCATCAGTGCCCTACCACAACCAAAAACAAGTTGTGTACATCTAACTTTATTGCAAATAAGTTTAGGGACAGAATAGTTTCTCAACCTTATATAAAGTTGTGGGAAATTCAAGAGTTGGTGAGGAAGACGACAGGATTGTATGTTGGAAGAACTCTTTGTTATCGGGCAAAATTGATGATTCTCAAGGAGTTTATGGGTGATTGGAAGATGGAGTTTGCAAGGTTGTGTGATTATGCAGACATGATAAAACAGACTAATCCTGGTAGTTCATGTTGGGTGAGGACAGACAGGGAATCTACTCCAGGAAAGAATATGTTTGTTTACTTTTATGTTTGTTTTGATGCATTAAAGAGAGGTTGGTTGGAAGGATGTAGAAAAATCATTGGTTTTGATGGATGCTTTCTGAAGGGTGCTTGCAAGGGTGAATTATTAGTTGCAATTGGTAGGAATGGAAATCAACAAATGTTTCCAATTGCTTGGGCAGTTGTTGATCAAGAAACAAAGCATAGTTGGAGTTTCTTCATCAACTTCTTGATACAAGATCTAAACTTAGGCACTGGACATGGATTGACTGTGATGTCTGATATGCAAAAGGTTAGTTTAATGTTAATTTTATTTAATTTTGATCTCATTGCCTATTTATTTAATTATTATTAGTCATAAATTTCAATTTCAATTATTATTATATGTAGGGTCTTGTAGCAGCCATAATGGAGTTGCTGCCAGATTGTGAGCATAGGATGTGTGCTAGACACATCTGGTCAAATTGGCAGAAGAATTGGAGAGGAGAAGAAAGAAGAAAATAATTCTGGAGATGTGCAAAATCAAGTTTTGAAGTAAAATTTCAAGATGAAATGGACAAACTTAATAAACTTGGTAATAAGAAGATCTGTGGGGACTTGTTACATTATGAAAAAAGAAATGGTGTAAAGCATATTTTAAGGAGCATGCTAAGTGTGATATTGTTGAGAATAATATGTGTGAGACATTTAATTCTTGGATATTAGTTGCTAGACATAAATCAATTATCACCATGTTAGAGGAGATTAGACATAAGATAATGGATAGAAATGTTGAGATGAGAAAATTTGTTGACACTTGGATTTCAAACATTTCTCCTATGGCAAGTTTAGTACTTGAAGAAAACAAAGATTATGCTAGAGATTGTCAAGTTAGGTTCAATGGCCAATTTGGATATGAAATTTTAGATGGTCATTATAGGCATATTATTGATATTAGAAAGAAGACATGTACTTGTAGAACCAGGCAGTTGAGAGGCATACCATGTCAACATGTTGTTTTGGCATATCAGCATGCAGGCCAAGACCCTAAGGATCATGTTGTACATTGGTATAGAAAAGATACTTTCATGAAGGCTTATAATTACTTTATCCATCCAATACCTAACATGAAAATGTGGCCTCACAGTAGTGATATAGTGATTGAGCCTCCTGAACCAAAGCAAATGCCTGGCAGACCACCAAAATGCAGAAGAAAGTCCAACGATGAGCCAAGAAAAAAGTATGGAAAGTTGTCCAGGAGAGGTGTAAAAATGACTTGCTCCAAGTGTCATCAACAAGGTCACAATAATAAAGCCTGCAAATATGTGGTAATACTCAAGCCAACCTTTGATAACATGCAATATAATTTTTCTTTTTCTTATTTACACTATTAAATCTTCTGAAATGGGTCATCCTGGAAGCTCAACCTAACCTGGACCTGGAAGGTCAACCCAACCTGCAAGCTCAAGGCAACCTGCTAGCTCAAGTCAGCCTCAAAGCTCAAGGCAACCTATAGGTTATAGCCAGCCACCAAGCTCAAGTGTAGGTTCTAGCCAGCCACCAACCTAGAGACCATCACAACATGTCAGCTCAGTCTAACAATCAACTTCTATCTGTGATGATACTTCAATTGTTAGAAGAGTTCAACAAGCTGGAAAAGGCAGGGGAAGAGGCAGGG
>NW_006239250.1:629609-646525 GCF_000226075.1 Solanum tuberosum | reverse complement strand
TCGATCATTCATGCTTGTTTGGAGCTTAATGTTATTGTGTTGTTCACTTAGTATGGTTATTGTTCTTTGGAGGTGAAGAAAGCAAGAAGCTTGAAAAAATGTCACTTAAGGCATCTCCGTATTCTCTCCGCGACGCGGAGAGGAATTATAATTTGGCTCGTGAAATCAAATTCCAAGCAAAGCACTCCGTGCCCTCTCTGCATCGTGGAGAGGGATTCCTAAATTAATTCAACAAAGCGAGTTTGAGGCAGAACACTCCGTGGAGTGCCCACGTCGCGGAGATGAGTAATTGTGTGCGAATGGGAATTTAAAGATGCCTCCGCGTCGCGGAGATGAGCAATATGATAGATTAATGAACAACTTACCTCCATTCCTTCTTCCAAAATCAGTACAACAAAAACACAAGACTACTAATACAATCACTCTGAGACTACTAACATAAGTATTTCCATATAGCGAAAATCACGAGTGCAATAACGCATATGATCCTGATTTTTCTTGCCCGCTTCCTCTCTTGTTCATAGGATTTGATTCTTTTCAATAGAACCCATATGATCCATTTTGCTTGAGGCGGTATTTCATCATCGTACCAACAAAAAGAATCGCATCCACCTCTTCGCTACACAAATTATCAAAATAATTAAACTATAATTAGCGATTGACAACGATTTGTTTAACCAGATTAGAATAATGATAAAAAGCTTACCTTTGTATTTTTGTAGCAAAAAAATCTACGTCCTGTATTAAGTTGTATCCATGAAGTTTTCAATTCAACATTGACCCCACATCGACAGAACACATTTGCATCTGAAGAAGTTGAAATCGACAAATTGGACATTTCCTTCGCTGTGAAGAAGACGAATGAAGATTTTTTTTTTGATCTCCACTGTAGTAGCAACAATGGTGAGATGTGGAGAAGAAAGAGATGATAAATAAAAAAAGGGAAGAATCTAGGGTTGGATAAATAAAAGGGGAAGATTTTGACCGTTAAGTATGTTAAAGTGTGGCAATCAGACACATCAGCCTTTTTTTCTCACTTCACGCGCTCAAAAGGAGTGCCTCACACGATAAGTGCCAAGTCAAACAGGTGTGTCTGATAGATACACTTTTTGAGTGGTTTAAGTGTTCAATAGGAAGGAGTCCTTGTTAAGGTGTCTATAAGGAAAATCCTTACAAGTTCAAGGGGCCGCTTATGCGTTCTGCCTATAATGTATCTGATACATGATGGGTGTGACTCAATTCTTAAGCACTCCATGCATCTATCATACACACCATTACACTTATTTATACGCTAATAATTTTCAACGAATGTATCTTTATAAATAATGTATCATTATTATTATATCATAGATCATAATTAACAAATTTAATAAAAATCAAAATCACCAGCATACAAGTTCTAAAAATAATAATGTATCATACAAATAAAAAATATAAACGTATCATCGTTTATAGATCTAAAAAAACCAAACACATTACTTCACAAAACAGATCAAATACTCCCATACCTTTGTCTATCATATCTCTTTACTTTGCAATTGAAGTTGTGCTTTATCTTATATTTCTCCATCACATATACGAGTGTTGCTTTATCCTTATATAATTGACTTGTCTTCACCTCTATACTGTTTGAATCAGTTATGTAATTTGTAACTTCTAATTCTGGAATATAATATGAATCACAAATTCTTGATTCAACCACCGCAAGAGCTTTTGTATCCTGTGTTGTGCCTTCAATACACGTAATCTCTCCGCATGTTCCATCAAAGTTATGTATATCACCACCAATATTTTCAGTTGTATCAATGTATAATGGATACATTGCAAATCCTGACTCATTTTTTTCACTTCTAAATATAGTTTAACACCCATGTCGTTCTTAATTTTCAACGGAGACTAGTTATCTTCTACAATGTATCGAATTTCAATGTTTTTCCTTACCACATCGATATATAACTTGGCTGAAATTGCTGCCTTGAGATTCAAAAATGAAATTGATTGTCCAACAACGCTCCCATCACTTTTGTAACCTTCATAATTCACTCCGCTCACCCAAATTCCTGAATGCCTCAGCAGAATCGATATATTCATCATGTATCAGAATATTTTCAAAGTTTACTTGAACTTATCACTGTTTCAAAATCGATGGTTGTTCAAAAATTGCTCTTCAATGGAGAAGATGTAATTTTGAAATTTGAAATGTGTGAGTCAATTACCTGTTAGGATATGGACTGTTTAGGATCAACTAGGCATAAATCAAGAAAATTAAATTTTACGTTTTTTTTCCTTTTTTAGCGCAACAAGAAACTGTTTAGTTTGTATCAGTTATAATGTATCTGAAGGTTAGCTATGTATCCGGCTGCCTACCTTTTAAAGAGATATTTGTAAAATGTATATTAATTGGAATAGAATGTATTTAGATCTTACACTATGTGGGATTCCTTTAATTTTTACTTGAAATATTGTTATGGGCATATCTGAAGCTTCATATCCTTGTCCTTCAATGGAGTAGACCTTCCTTGGATGATATCAATCTCCTCTTTCTTGAAGATAATTTCTCATCGAATTCAAGTCTACATCAACATGGAAAAGATCATAAACATGAAAAGTAGCACTAACTTGAAACTCACCATAAAGATAAAATATATAAGCATGGTCTCCAATCCTTTCAAGAAATTTGTATGAACCACTTCTTCTAGGATCTAGCTTGATCTTCGTTTGGGAAGGAAATCTTTCCCTTCTCACATGCATCCAAATCAAGTCCCTAATTTTAAAAGTAACATATTTTTTCCTTATTTCTTCGCAATATAACTTTTGTATTCTACTTTTCAATTGGAAGCCTTGTTTGTTCATGAATCTTCTTCACTATGGCAAGTAGATACTACTCATCATTGATGTAAGGATTATGCTATTGGTTCCCAACCTAAAGAAGAATTGAAGCTACAAAACAAGATGCAAATATTTTGGGCATTACAAAAAGGAATCATACTGAATAAGTAATTTTGGATATATGAATAAGAACATGGATTATCTTCCAGACTTTCTCATAGACTATAACATACATGCTACTACCAAAATACTCTTCAAAAGCTACAGAGGCTTACAACACACAAATGAAGTAGGCTAAAACTGAAAATTATAGTAGAATTTTGAATCGAAAAAGACGAAGAGGTTAAATTTTCAACTAGTGTTAGATTGGAAATTAACAATGTGTTCCAAATTAGGGCATGAAGAAAACAAGGACTCAACTTCAATTCGAGCTAGGACCTGAATTCATAAATCCGATTAGAAGAGAAATCGAAGCCATACTGAAATTGTGAAATAGTTTAAGCTTCAATTCTAACAGCTTTGTTTTCTCATGAGATGATTACACGCGCTAAAATTGCTCTGAATCTTGCAAACCATGAATAAATTATCAACAACTTAATTGAACTTCTAATTATGAAGAAATCCATGTAGTTACCAGTGAAGAAGGAAGAATACCAACATAGCAGCGTTGTTGATCGGCAGTGGACATGAATTTGGAGGTCTGGGTAGTGGTGGTGGATACGGTTGTTTTTGTGGTCGTGGTGAATATGGTGGCTCTAGTGGCGGTGAATATGATGGCTCAGGTGGCGGTGAATAAGGTGGCTATGGTGGCTCTGTAAGCGGTGAATATGGTGGCTCAGGTGGCGGCAAATAAGGTGGCTACGGTGGCTCTGTAAGCGGTGATTCTGGAGGAGGACAGCGGCTCTAATGGCTACCGTCTTTTATTGCTTTGAGGGAATAAATAAAATACCAAAATGCTTTCAGTTATTGACTTTTAGTGGTAATTGTCTTTAATTGCCACTGAGAAGATATTTTTTTACGGCCAATGTGAATTTGCACTATATTTCATTTCAGAGAACAAATTAGTGGCAATTATTTTATTGGCAATTATTTTTTTGCCGCTAAATAATTGCCACTAAAATTACTTTTTGATGTAGTGCTTACATTTAAGGTGAATAGTATTTAATCTCAATAAAATGACTTATGTGCTTATATCACCCACTATTTCATCAAATTATGTGACTTGCAATAGTTTTTCAGGAAAAGAAAACAAAATCTAAAGCCATTAATCCTCAATGAACTTAATTAATGTTATACAAACATATATCTTAATACATATTGAATCTAAATAATTCATTTTGAAGCAGAAGCAGAAGTTGTAACTTGAGCACGAGCACAAACTCGGGCATGGAAAAAAGTAAGCAACTCATCTCTTCTTGAAGGTAGATATTCCTTGACTTGGCTACAATTAATATATTCATCTCTCCAAGCACAAAATTTAGGAAATTTTTGACTCGTCACTAATACAACTCCAGAGGCTTCTTCATAAACTCCTAGCCAAAGTGCAACCATATTTGCAACAATATCAGCAAACCCAAATTTGTCACCTACAAAGAACTTCTTATCCTTGAGTTCATTATCAAGAACTTTCAACATCTCATAAACTTCCTCTTTACCTTTCTCTTGCTCATCTCCTTTGCGAAAGAAAGTATTCACCACAGCGGTCACCTACAAAACACTCAAAAAATTAACAACTTTCATGACGATACTACGTCTCAGTCTCAATCTCATGCAAGTTAGATTATTATACAAAATTATGTAAAGTATACCAAGCTCACTAGAATATCTTATATATGTCGTATGAAGATGAATTTACCTTATCATCAAGGAACTTAGCCCAGAAACGAGCTAAAGCACGGTCATAAGGATCTTTAGGCAAGATGGAAGGGCCATCAAATGTCTCATCAATGTATTCGAGAATGACCATAGACTCAACAATGGGCTTGCCATTGTGAATGAGCACTGGGATTTCTTTGTGAATTGGATTTGATTGAAGAAGTAGAGAGCTCTTGTTGTTTCTATCTTCTTCTATATATTCATATTTGACTCCCTTAATCTTTAGAGCCCACTCAACTCTGTGACTAAATGGGCTATACCAAAAACCTAGCAACTTTACTTGTGCCATATATATCAAAACTTTGGTTATGATTTGCTAATTTACTATGTAAAAAGGAAATCTTAGTGATGATTCTCTCTTGAATTATGGTCTTATTTTATAGTAGGAAAAATCAATGAAAGCGTCTTAGCACCAAAAGTTGTCTAAGACTTGAAAAAACAAATGATCATTAAATTAATGCATGCTTGTCCAAATACGTAAGCACTTAGCTAACTTTTTTTTTTAATCATACATGCTGATGTTATGGTACCTAAGAGATTTCATGTACAAGAAACTTATAATGACAGGTTTCAACGGAAATTCCAAGCATTTTTTCTTTTAATAATTTTCATGCGGCGTGAATTTAAAATAGCTAAACTAATGAGTATCATGCACAAGGAGATTATGCCAAAAACAAATTTCATGTATGTCAAAATAATCTCTTTTTTTGTCATAATTTATATGATTCACTTTTTTCTTTTACTCTTTTACTCTGTGTTACTTTTCTTTTACTCGGTGCAAAAAATAATAATATATTTTTATTTTTAGTAACAGTTTAATTTTAAAATGTTGATTTAGAGTCGCACAAATATCTATGAGTTATTTTAGACAAACTTTTTTTTATAATGATAGAGGCACAACCAACAATAATCGTGTGAGGCTCCACTCTTTATTCGACACTTTGATAGTGGGTCATTTCCTTACTTTTTTTTTAACTTCTCTTCCACTCACTCCTATTTTCTTTCATTTTTCTTTCTCCTAACAAATATTCAATTCTCAAATACACAATTAAATAATTAATACATTTGATATAAAAAAAACAGACAAACATCTTTTCTGTTATATTTACTGAAACACTTTTAGAACTTTTAATATTAAAAATAAGCTTAGTGTTCAATATTTTTCTAATAGAATCAAATTAACTCAAAACATATAACGATCAGATCTTTAATTAATATATATTATTAACTTAGATGTCATGTAACAATTAATAAACTGATCATGATTGAAAAAACTTTTTTTGTAATTAGAAATCTCAAGGTACCACGCAAACGCATACATATATTCTATTTAGAATATATCAAAAATTGACAAAATAAATTGTGAAATTATACTTTTCATAACGATTATCAACCTATTTGAGTTATATTTGTTCTGATTTTTTATCTTGTTTAAAATTATATAAATTATTTTTTTCATCATAACCATATTTTAAAATAAAAATGACAATGGGGCATAACAGGGTAAGGTGCGACAGATTCATAAATGATTTTTAAAAAATTGTGTAAGGTGAGGCGGGTCATATAGTGAAATTTAAGTTTTTTGAATTAAAATTTAAAATACTTAATTTATTCTTCAAGAATCAATCGGTCCGGTACAATTTTTAAATTAACTACTCTTTCTATTATTATTTTAATAATAATAATAATAATAATAATAATAATTATTATTATTATTATTATTAGTATTATATCAATCAGTTTTTATATATTATTATTATTATTATTATTAATAATAATAAAAATAGTATTTATTTTTCTATATATCAATAAGTTTTCACATTCACTGACAATATATCTTTTACTAGCATTTTTCTATTGAGTATTTAAAAAATATAATATCAAATAAGAAAAACGTATGCATATATATGAACTAAAACAGAACAAAAAAAAACAATGGAATAATAAAATTGATTTAATATTTTTTTTTGGTTGAAAAACGCAAGTAATTGAGAAGATACTGATTTTTTTAGTTAATTTGATATTATTAAAAATATTGAATAACAAAATTACTTTTAATATTCAATCCCAAGGCTTTTTTCAGTTATTTTGACCAAAGAAGATACTTATTAATATTTTTATTAAATACCAACTGTTTAATTATGTATTTAGAGAGTTGGATATTTATTAAGAGTAAAAAGAATAAGAAAATGAAATAAAAGAGGGGTGAGTGGAAAAGGGTGGTAAAAAAAAGTAAGAATATGGATCCACTATCCAAGTGTCAAACAAAGAATGAAACCGCATACAACTATTGTTGGTATCATTGTAAAAATTTCATTTTAAACCACAAATTTAAAAAATTTAAACTAGATAACATATATAGCTCTGCCCTCCAATTTGAAATTGCATAAGCATCTCATGTTTCTTATGAAGCAATATTCCAGACCATTCAAAACTTGCAATAATTTGAAGCCATAAGAGATGAAGTGCAACGGTGCAAGGATCGTTTGTTAAACAGAAAAGCACTTAAATGCATCCCTGCAATTAAGTAGACATGAAATGTTTAGTTCATGAACTAAGCTCACATTAAAGTGATCACCTTATACGTAAATAATTATACTAGCAAACTGACCTGTTGAGACATTGAAATGTTCATATACTCAGCTTTATAAGCCGTTCCAATAAAATAATTGGGGAATCGACTCCTGTAAGTAATAGCTTTTTCAATTTAGGCATACTGACATCATCCGTGCATGTTACTTCAGACAACCCATTTGGGTTATGAATATGCAAAACTTCAAGTTGCAGAAAGCTATAACCATTTGCCTCGCCCGAGAGATCCATCTTTTCTTCATTATACTTGCAGCCAACCATTTTAAGTTTTCTTAATTTGGGCAATGTCTTAAGTACCGCTAGTAGATAACTGTCTACCATAAAGTAGACAAGAGTAAGCTTGGCGAGATTTGGAGGGAATGATCCAGAGTTCAAGGCCATTGTTCCCCAAACATTCAAATGCAACTGAACAATATTTGGATAGGATGACAAGTTTATTTGCTCACTCCGGTCACTGAAAGACGCGAGCTTCAAAACCTCAAGCGCCTTTGGCACAGGACTAAATGTTGATAATATCTTAACGGTGGAATCAGACACTCCCAGTATACCCAGTTTTCTTAAATTGATCAATCGGTGCAACAACCTCGGTTCAAAAAATTTATCAGGTATCCACATCAAGGTTTGTAGATTATTAGGAGGCAATGAGTACATGTTTGGGTAAAATGAGCTTATAGAAAAGCAACTGTTAGATGCTTGTCCATAATCTTTATAACAAAGATGTCTCAATTGTTTAGACTCCCAAACACCAGAAGGAAGTTGAATGAATCTATGTCCATCAATATCTATGGCCTCTAGACGTGTGAGCTTGACAATACTATTTGGCAGTTTTCCAAAAATATCCCCCTCCAATCTCAAATGGCGTAAGCAAGTCATGTTCCCAAATTTGCTTGGGATAGTGACATTTTCTTTAAGATATTGAGGCACGACTACAACCAATGTGTGCAATAATTTGAAGTCAAAATGAGCTAGATGAGAAAATATGGAAGGGTTTTTTGTGAAACAGAAAAGTACACGAAGCTTCTCAAGCTTTGGATTTGAACGGAAGAACTCATCCATGACATTGTCAGAGTAGAATGTAATCCTTCGCAGCCTAGCAACATTGCCGGGATCACCAAATGCATTATGCTCGGTGTGAAAGAAGTTACTTTCCTTAGCCAAGTCCACACACAAACTATGTAACAAGTCATGTATGCGACAACTTGAAATTCTTCCATTATATGTCCTTTTGGCAAGTTGAATCAAGTTTCTAGAAACCAAATCATTTAGGAAATCCTCCGCCAAATCCTCAGCCTCTCGCCTATTACCACTGTTTACTACAATCAACTTCTCTGCAATCCACATATTTGTCAAATCAAAAGCACGAATTTCATGGCCCTCAGGGTAAAGGCCGAAGTACAAGAAACATGGCCTTGATGCAATAGGCAAGTCATTGTAACTCGGAGCCAATGCCTTAGCACATCCATCTTGAACTTTATGGCCCATACTCTCAAGTACTCTGTTCCACGCATGTTCTGTTCTTTCTCTTGCTCTTAACATGCCTGCAATCACCACTATGGCTAGCGGTATACCTCCACATCTCTCAACTATACTTCTACCAATATTTACCAACTCAGGTGAAGCATTGGCCCAATTAATATTTTCATCAAAATTAAAGATTTTCTTGGTAAAGAGCTCAAAGCTTTTTTCCGATTCTAGGGGTTGCAATGCATGGAGGGAGAATTCCCCTCCTATGTATCTGCCTACATTACTATTTCGAGACGTGATAATTATTCTACTGCCAACTTTTGAATCACATTCGGGAAGGACAAGTTTCAGATCATCCCAAATTTCAACATCCCAAATGTCATCTAGGACGATAACATACCTTTTTATTTTCAAGAGTGATCGCAGGTTGTCCTCCAAATGTTCCTTCCTTTTCTTTTCCGTCAGTCCAACTTCCTTGGCTATGCCGAGTAAGATTTCTCCCGCTCTTGGCTGTTGTGAAACGTAGACCAGTCCAGAACACTCAAATTGATCACGAACGAGCCTATAAAGTTTCTTGGCAAGAGTTGTTTTCCCCAGACCGGGCATGCCAACTATGGAAACAACTCCATAATGCAAATCTTGATCAAGTAATTTGGCTTGTAGCATATTGAAGTCATCATCCAAACCGATGACCTCTGTTTCATCAGCATGAAGGAATAATCTTCTCCGGTCCGATAGAACACAATCATCATTATTGTTATCTGTATCTATGATGTTGTAAGTTGTCCTTATACGGTCAATGTCAATAACCCTTCTTTTTATCTTCTCAATCTCCATAGCAAACTCATCTGCAAAAGAAACCGTCTTAAGGCAACAAATTGCGTCTTTGAACTTATTGGATTGTTGAATTTTTGGAAGGAACTCATCTAAGAGATCCTCCACATTACCTGCCAATTCTTGAATATCTTTTAATAAGTTTTTCACCGTTGAATCTCCTCCAACTTCCTTGGCCTTTGCGTTGTCTACATATGATCGAATGTGTCTCATTTCTCTCTGGATCCAATCGATGTCCTCTTTCAACCAATATAAATGTTTTCCTTCTTGAATCAGTAGATTTCCAGCTATTTCTATAGATTTATTGATTACTGATGTAAGAAGAATTTCAGCCATTTTTTTTCTCTCTTTTTCCGTAGCTACAAAAAAATAAAACACCCGAGTATGAGCAGATCAGCTTAAACTCATTCAACCTATACTATTTGCTTTTGCTTTTGCTTTTGCTTTAGCTTTTTAGTGGTAGTTGGAGTCCACGGCCAAGTCTCCTAATAATGTCAAGAAGTAAATGATAAAGAAGAAAGGGAGAGAAAACGTGGGGCAGCTGCACATTAATTAATGAAAAAGGAGAAATATCTTCTTTCTATAACAATCATTTTCTCGGTAACAATATGTTTTTCTTAAAAAAATCATTTTATATTATATTACCTTTATTTCATACTTTATTCATTCCTAATTAGTTGTCCACATTTTTTTTTTGTCCCTAATTATTTGTCCATTTTGACAAATCAAGAAAGGATAAATTTTTTACCTATTATACTCTCAATTAATTACTTTGAAAAAGATAGAACTTCATGACAATCTTAAGTTTTTAATTCATTAACTTCATAATTAATAGGGGTAAAATGGTAAACTTACTATGTCAATTATTCTTTTCTTAATAGGTGTGTTAGAAAAGGGTCTAATATACCCCTCAACTTTGTCATTTGGAGCTGATATGCCCCTCGTTATGAAACTGACTCATATATACCCTTACTGTTATACAAACGGCTCACATATACCCCTACCGTTACAAAATGAGCTCACATATACCATTCATTTAACGGAAGTGAAAAAATTAGTTTTAAATTTCTATTTTTGACTTTTGATTTTTTTTTTTTAAAATCATTTAGGAGAATTTCAAGGTATGTTATAATTTTTTCCGAACATAAATTATTTTTTGACTTCTTGATTATCATTATTTGAGTTTCTTATTCTTATTTTATTTTTTTCTTTCATTCCTTAGTGTAAAGAAAAAAATTTAAGACTACTTTTTTGTTGCTATATTATAATTTAAAACTATTTTTTCCGGATATATTGTAATTTAGTTTTTGAATTTGAAGAAAAAAATTGGGTCATCTATAATAAAATTTTACAAGAATATTAGCAAAACTTAAATAAATTTGACCATCAAAATAATAAATCTAAATTAATCATTGAAACGAAAAAAAGTTAAAAAAATAATAATATATGTTTGAGGAGGATTAAATATACCCATATGGGATTATATTTTTTTAAAATAATAAAAAAATTAAACTAAATTTTTTTTCACTTCCGTTAGAGGAAAATGGTATATGTGAGCCATTTGTATAACGGTAGGGGTATATATGAGTCACTTTCATAACGAGGGGTATATCAGCTCTAAATGACAAAGTTGAGGGGTATATCAGACCCTTTTCCCATTTAAAAATGGACAAGTAATTAGGGACAGAGGGAGTATTAAGTGAATTTTTGAAGTTTTTTCATTGTTCAAAGTTTAAGATGGATGTTTGAAATTCTTTCCAAACTTGTCCTTTCATTTATTGAAGTTCTATATTTTCTAGGAAATAAATTACACTACTTACAAAGTTATATTTATGATTTCACAAAGAAAAAATAATGGAATCATGATTTAAATTATGTCCGTGAATGTTTTTCTTAATATATACGCATTGCCTCACAAATTCAGTTAATATGAAATAGAGGGAGTAATATACTAATTCTGCACATGCGTCCTAAGCAAATTAATAGAAATGACTAACAAAAAATTCAAAATGAAATAGTACAAGCTGAAATTCATGAACAATCCGAATATCCAAACGACTTCTTTGTTGAATGACAAATGATTATTTATTGTCTGAATCTATAAAATCAAACAACAAAAATTGGTTAGGTAATTAAAGTGTAGATTGAGTTACATTTTGATATTATTAGGTACAAACATATAAGTTCATCTGGAACCTCCAAAAACTTATATAGAAGCAAGGATCCTTGACAATGATTTTTAAGGTTCCACATCTTAAATATTAAACACATTATAATTATTTGACAAAGACAAAAAAAACACAATAAAAGAAAAATTACTCTTCTGCAGAAGTAAATTGGCACAAGCAAATTTTAAGTTGTACTTGCAGTACATAATGTCACAAAGTTTATATATACTTCCTGAAAAAAAAAAACGTTTCTAAACATAGAGTAGCATAATATACTACAATTTGATTAGAAATGTTTAATTGTACTAATAAGTATAAAAAAAATCTCTAGTGGCCAGAGTTCAGTACCTCTATTCTGACTGGTTAATTATATTACAAGATAGTACTTAAAATAATACACAAAAATAATATATATTTCGAAAAAGGATCAAAAATATTCTTGGACTATTTGAAAAGGTTTAAATATACCCTTCATTCATTTATTGGGTTAAAAATACCCCTTACTCCATCTTTTTGACTTAATTTTACCCTTAAATCCTTTAAAACTAACGGCCCTCCTTTCTTTTCTTCTTCTTCTTCTTCTTATTATTATACATGACATATATTTATATTTATTGGATAAAATTAAATCCCCAACTCATAAAAAAACCCAATCCGCCCATACCCATTTTGTAGAACTTTCTTTTTTATGAACATTCATAGAAAATAACTAAATGAAATGAACATACCTTTGTAGAAATCTTCAACTCGTCTCTATTATTTCTCCTAATGAGAAGCCAGAAAAGGGTTATACATATGGTAGATTGATTATTCCATTTATAATAAATCAATTAATGAGAAAAAATTAAGATTACAAATAAGATTATTCATAATGTAGTTAAATTGGTACCAAAAGAAAATCAAAAGTTTTTCAGTTTATTATTCTTTCATTTGTTAACCAATATTTTAAAATAACTAAAATAACATTCATTGTAAGTAGTAACTCAACTTTATAGAGTTATTTTGGTATTTTAACTTTTTTTGTTTCACTTTTAATAATACTAATTGTTGAACATGTGTCTTGCACGTGTATCTCATGCTAAAGTATTGATATTCTAAAATGATATATATTTGAAGTATGTATGTGATGAAAATCGTATGAGGAAAATATGACTGTAAATTGATGAATTATTTCCTCAAATTTTGTTAAACTTCGAACTTATTCAACTATGGCAAATCACAATTGCGAATTTTTATGAAGCATAAGAGTATTCAATTTATTGTCTCTTTTAGTTTAAAGCTGGTGACTTAGCTCAGTGGTCCAATGCCTAAAATTAGAGTTAAGTTGTCCATGTGCGCAAGATCAATTCTTGATTGCTACAACTATTAATTTATTTTGTCCCTTCGGGGACATCCGATAAAATTGGAACGATACAGAGAAGATTAGCATGGCCCCTGCGCAAGGATGACACGCACAAATCGAGAAATGGTCCAAATTTTTCATCTTCATCAAAAACCATTCATCATTATAGTGTGTTGATCGGAGATCAAACCTTGAATAAATGGCGGCTGGCAACCAGTCATTGCCGGTGACTGGATTGCTAACATTGGCAGAATTTCCCCCACTAACTGAGAAAAGCGATGACGTTTGCAAAATAAATTCACCTCACAAAACCCTATATGCTGATACAATTAGACCTACGAATACAATAACAAAAAAAACAGAACCAGTTTTGATAAAACCAGTGACTATAGTTGAAGGTATACCAAGGATCAAATGGACCGAATCAGAAGTGGAAAGAATGAATATCAAACAGAATCTGGAATTTGCTATCATTGGCAAATTTTCATATGGATGGCCAGATTTAGAGTTTTTAAGAAAGGAAATTCCATCTCAGTGTAGAATTAAGGGGGAGTGCATGGTTGGCCTGTTACGGAATCGACATGTTCTGATTCGTCTCTCATATATGGAGGACTATATCAACATAATATCAAAAGGGGTATATTACATAACTTGCAATGAAGGATATTCATATCTAATGAGGACTCTAATCTATGATTCTAAGTTTAGGGTGGAGGAGGAAACATCGAGATCCATGGCATGGATTTCATTTCCGAATCTACTACCAACATTCTTCGAGAAGGAGTCCCTCTTTTCCCTGGCTTCAGCAGTAGGTATTCCTTTGCAACTAGATCAGGCCACTATCAACAAGACTCGGCCAAGTTGTGCCAGAGTCAAAGTTCTGGTGGATCTTCGTGCAGACCTGCCAAAAAAAGTTTACATGGATATTGAGAATGAGAAAACAGGAGAAACAAGATCTCAAGCAGTTCACATAAGATATGACTACATTCCTAAATATTGTGAGGAATGTAAATTACAAGGACATAACAAACAAGAGTGTAGAATTTTAAATCCTGAACCACAGATGATTGACAAGGACAGGAAGTTGAAGGAGAAAATACATTTTCCTGGCAGACCTGAACATCAACAATTTCAGAAAGGAAAAGCAAGGGTGCTGTCCAGTGGAAAAGTGGTGGGTGACCCTGGAAACTGGAAAATTATAAATGATCGAAGGCTTCCTCAAGCAGTTAGTACCCAAGTAGAGGTTCCTGTCAGCAACATGTTTGATATTCTTAACAATGATGAAGTTGAAGCCAACAGTACAAAAGGTCCCAACAATGACAGTGAGCAAGTAGAGAAAAAGGCGGGTAAGAGTGATAGAAAAGAGGAACAAGAAGCAGACAAGGCAACAAAGGTGCGAATTGGAACAGTAATGCATGATTCTACAGTGAATGAAGCTATTCGGGCAACAAGTGGGTTAAATGAAAACAATAAGGGTAGTATGACAAAGCAACAACAACTAGGTGATACCAGTAGAAGCAGCAACATCGCTTCAGACAATGGAAATCGTGCACAACAAGTAATTTCTACTAAGGAGTGGTTAAATTCAGCATTTGCGAACCACAATAAAAAAATGAAGAATCCAAGAATCAGCAAGAGAATAGGTTAGATACTACTCCAATTAACAAGACGATTGATGTGGTAAATGAAGAAGAACTTAGCAACGGGTTAGGGGCAGTTGAAATTCAGCAAGGAGATGATATTGTTATAAGTGACCAGATGCAAGAGGATAGAAGTAATGACAGTATGGCAATAGTTGAAGTCCCTACAGCAGTGCAAACAAATGATAGTTTTATGTTGATGTACACAGAATCGCCTAATTCAACTTTGCATGACATTCTTACTCATAAGATTGTTGAACCAGACCCAGACCCAGAAGCTATAGAAGATGCTAAGTTGATTGACAGTGCAATAGAATCAGAAGTAAATGAGGCACAAATATACAAAGATGCAGATGTATCACCTAGGGTTGCTAAAGCAATGAAATCAGCTAGGAAGGGTAAAAACCAGGGTAATGGAGACTCAGTCCAATTAATTAGAGTGCAACCAAAGCGGAAGGTGTTTTCTCAATACTCAACATGATGATTAAAGCTCTTATATGGAATATTAGGTCTGTAAAGACACATAAAGCATTTCAAAGAGTGCAAATGTTGCACAATTATCATAAGTTTGCTTTTGTGGCTCTATTGGAACCTTTTCAGCATGTTAGATTCATCAATAAATATAGAAGAAGGCTCAAAATGCCTAAGGCAATGCATAATTGTAATGGAAATATATGGATCTTTACTAACCATGGGTTTGATGTGACAGTGGTGAGTGATTCTCAACAACAACTCACAATTTTGTTACAAAGTCAATCTCTTAACAGCAACATATATGCTACTATAGTGTATGCTAAGTGTGATGCTTCTAGGAGGATGGAGTTGTGGGATGACATTTACTCATTAGCCAATGGAATGAGTAGTCCGTGGCTAATTGGTGGTGATTTTAATGTAGTGCTAAGTGGAGAAGAGAAAATAGGAGGTCTTCCGGTGGTAGATTCTGATCATGAAGATTTCAGAACTTGTATCGAGTCATGTGAGCTTGCACAAGTGCATTTCAAGGGTAGTCCATTTACTTGGTGGAATGGTAGGTCAGGCAGTGATTGCATTTTTGAAAGGCTTGATAGAATCTTGTTGAATTTTGAAATGCAAAATATCTTTCCTCATTTTGAGGTAGATCATTTACCTAGAACAGGGTCGGATCATGCCCCTTTGGTACTCTCTTGTGAAGATAGAAGGATCAGATTTAGGAAACCATTTAGGTTTCTTAAATTTTGGACAGAACATGCATCTTTCAAGGATGTGATTAGGCAACAATGGGATACTGATTGCTCTTCTAATTCATTTTTGAACTTTAAGCTAAAGATCAAAAAGGTTAAGACTGCCCTAACTTCCTGGAGTAGGGAGACGTTTGGTGACATTTTTCAACAACTTATCATTAGAGAGGAAATAGCGAGAATTAAAGAGAAGTTATTTGAAGAGGATCCTTCTAGTGAGCATAGATCTGTCATGCAAAGAGCAAAAGCGGAGTATAATAAGTATCTACATTTTGAAGAAGTTTATTGGCAACAAAAAGCTGGATATGAGTGGTTTGTTAATGGTGATAGAAATACCAAATTCTTTCAGAGTTTGGTGAAAGGTAGGAGGCAGAAGCTTAAAGTGAATAGAATTCAAAATTCATAGGGTGTCTGGCTAGAGGAGGAATGAGAGATTTCTTCAGAAGCAGTAGATCATTTTCAAAAGCAATTCACGCAAGAAAGAGATGCTACAAGCTTTTCTTTATTATCTCATATTCCTGAGTTGATTAGTGCAGAGGATAATATTTTGTTGAGTGGGAGTCCTGATAGTGAAGAGGTTAAACGTGCAGTGTTCAAGCTTAATGGGGATAGTGCTAGTGGCCCTGATGGACTCACTGGTACATTCTACCAAGTCTGCTGGGATATTATTGGGTCAGATATTGTAAGAATGGTGAAAGATTTTTTTGTTGGGAACACTCTTCCAAAGTCTATTACTCATACTAATTTGATTGTCATACTTAAAAATGATAACATACAAACCTTCTCAGATATGAGACCTGTTAGCCTGAGTAACTTCATAAACAAGATTCTGTCAAGAATTGTGCATGACAGACTAGAATGCATGTTACCAAAGTTGATATCTTCTAATCAATCAGGTTTTGTCAAAGGAAGGAGCATTATTGAGAATGTTCTTCTTACACAAGAGGTGATTACA
>NW_006239250.1:621058-627775 GCF_000226075.1 Solanum tuberosum | reverse complement strand
ACTAACTTGGTTTTTATTTTTGCAGGTGGCTTTCAATATAATCAATTCCAGGAACTTCCAAGTGAAGTCAAAAGAATCATTAACCTAGACAAAGTTGGCACTCCTCATATAAGAAGAAGTTCCATAGATTAACTAGAAATTCATCAAACTCTTAATTATATGAAAGGAAGGTGAAAGTAAACAGTAGTCACTTCTCTAGAAGGCAAATAACAAAGTCTGAAGAAATTTCATATGGTTATAGCATCATGCACCTGGTGAGAGCTTTGGGGTGTCCTTTTGATGCTAAATCAAGACTTGGTTGAGTAATCCTAGTAAGTTGCTACTGTCTTGAAGAGGATCCTTCTTCACCTGTATCAAATGTGCATAATATATTAGATCTCAATTTAGAGATTTTGGCCTGTAATTTAGTTTTTAGATGGTGGTATTAATCTCCTTAGAGATTCAACCCATCAGAAGCTAGATAAAGGGCAAAATCTAGATCTTGAGAATCTAAGTTCAGGTTCTTAGTAATGGAGGAGAGAGCTTTGGTTCTTACACATTGTTGAGATTATAGTTGGAAATGGAGAGGCAATAGGGGTCACTTACTGTGTTTTGATGAATTTGACATGCTTTTTCCAAGCTCGAGCATGGATTTTCCTCTTCACTAAGGTATGATGAAGTCGAAACGAATGTACGGATTCAAGAGGTCAACTACAACAACAAATAAACAAGCTTATCAACGGAAAAAAGACGAAGTGGAAAGGTTAGTTTTTCACCTGATTTTTCGTCTATGATTGGAGCAGTTTCGCCTCTTGAAGAACAAGCTTTCGGACGAGTTAGAGGTGAAATGGTCAATTGATAGGTGGAGATGTGGATGAAGTTTTGAAGAGGACAATTCTTCACTTTCCTCTTTCCACTTTTAGTTCTGTCCAGATTTTAATTCTTTTCCTTTCTAATTTCTCTTTATTTGTTTGTTTATTGTTTTCTTTATTTCCTTCCTTTATTGATTGGGCCTGCTGATTTGGGCCTGATCATTTGATGTACATTGCTTTTATTTTGATTAATAAAATCTGGCCTTTGGCCTTTTAGTTAAAAAAAAAAAAGAAAAAAAAGAAAGAAGGGACCCCTCTATTTATAGCTAACAAATGGATGTATGAATATGTGCTAATTGTGCTTTATCAAAAAATTCGCAACCATTTGAAAAACTCGCAACTCATTGGAAAAGTCACACAATTCTTAAAGAAAGTCACAACTCATCAGAAAATGCAGCGTCTTCCGGAAAAGTCACAACTCATCAGAAAATCACAACCCTTCAATATGAAGAGGTGTCTACTTTAGTTATTATATAATATATAATTAAATAAATAAATGAGATAAGGTACAAGTACACCTAAATTATAACCAAAATCTCAGAAATACACCTTAACTAAAATAAGGTCCTATTACCTCTGGTAATAGACCCATTTTTTATGTTAAAAATCTGATACTTCTATATACCTTTTTGACTTACCAATATCCCCTTGCCGCTTCTATATACCTTGTTACATCTGCCCTCTAACATATTCAGTAGTACAGGCATGCCATGTTTGAGACATTTCCTAATCCTACCACTAAGCTTTGTGTTCCTTTTTGAATTTGTTAATATTATAAGCAAAATAATTCTTATATGAATTTGTTGAAAACTCTAATACTTTTTCTTTATAATTATTATTTTAATATTAGGTATACGTGCATTAGGCAAGTGTGCGTGTATTATTTAAGTTTCATCCATTTGTTATTTTCTATTGTCTATGTGGGTAAACGAATTTTGATTGTCATTAGGAAAATATTTTTAAATTACAATTCAAAATTTATTTACAATATAATCTTATTGTAAATTCTCATGTAATTTCTATAATGTTATCAATTACGATTCAAAAGTTTTGTAGTAATTTTAATTTTTTTTTATAATCTTCATAAATTCTCATGTAATTTATATATTTGTTTTGTAGAGACATAAGTTTGATTAAATAGGTCTATTATTTTTTAAAATGATGATTTAATGACATGGCATATCAACTAGAATAGAATGAGACTTTTGTGGTATTTAGTATTTATTTTTTTGGATAAAAAGTAGTAATAATATTATTCACTTTCTATTTTTTTTCAAAAATAAATAAATATTGTAAGCATGAATTTCAAAATACACAATTAATTTTATTGTAATAGTTAATTGACATTTAATATTATTGATTCATTATACAATTTATGATTAATTGATGTAAGTTAGCATTCACGAGTGATTTGTATATCAATATTTTTTTGAATGTATGTGTTTATAACTATTCAAAATTGATGATATTATAGTACGTTTTAAAAACATGTTCTTCATAACATAAAAAAAATAAAACGTTTAATTATAATAAAAGATTCTTAAGTATGAAAATTTATTCTTAATAAACTAATATAATTTTTAAAAAAAATAATATGATCATTATTTTAGTTAAATGGGTTTAATGAATCAAATTACTCTCTTATTAAAAAAAAGACTTTAATGACATGTCATGCGAACTAGGAGAGAGTGAGGATTTTGAAGTGTCAAGTATATGTGGAGGAAAATAGTAATAGTTGAGTGATATTTTGATCCTAAGTGAAACATAAATAATATTTCAAGGAAATTTTCTAAACTTGGGTGACTATTTTGGGAATTGACTCTATAAAATATAGCTCTATTTACCTAAAATATGTTCATAAAGTTATCATATTAGAGTTTTCATTATGATTAATAATTATAGAACATTATAATTAGCTTTGCAGTTTTCAAGCTTAATGGGGATAGTGCTAGTGGCCCTGATGGACTCACTGGTACATTCTACCAAGTCTGCTGGGATATTATTGGGTCAGATATTGTAAGAATGGTGAAAGATTTTTTTGTTGGGAACACTCTTCCAAAGTCTATTACTCATACTAATTTGATTCTCATACCTAAAAAGGAGAACATACAAACCTTCTCAGTTATGAGACCTGTTAGCCTGAGTAACTTCATAAACAAGATTCTAGGAGGTTATGGAGGTGAAATGTTACAAGAATAATGGTCATAAAGGTGGAGGTTATCTTCATAATGGAGGGAAGTAATGGAGATAATTAATTAGTCATAGTAACTTCTTGGTGTTGTGGACATATATATCATAATATTTTATAACACTCCCCCTTGTATGCCCATAGATAATGTGCCTTGTTAAAATCTTATTAGGAAAAAACCCCGTGGGAAAAAATCCTAGTGAAAGAAAAAGAATACACAAATCTTTTAATACGCTTTGAATGTTGCCTTGTTAAAAACCTTACCAGGAAAATCCAATTGGGATAAAACCATAGTTAAGGAAAAGAGTACAACACATATTTTCTCCCCTGATAAAAACTTTACTTGATATCTCGGAAACGATGCATTCCAATCTTATATCACAACTTCTCAAATATTGATGTTGACAATCCTTAGTGAATAAGTTTACAAGATTATCACTTGAATGGGTTTTTGAACGTCTATCACACCATTTTGTTGAAGATCATGTGTGAAAAAGACTTAATCTGAATCATCTTTCTTATGCTGATGACACCATTATCTTTGCTTCTTCTCATTCATATTCTTTGGAAAAAATTTTGGTTACTTTGCAGGAATATGAGAAGCAATCAGGACAGAAAGTGAATAAAGAAAAGAGTTTCTTTTATTTACATCAAAATGTGGCTGCAGGGATAGCTCAACAAGTGGAGCATAGCACAGGCATGAGGAAGGGAATATTCCCAATGAAATATTTATTTCTACATGATTTGAAGAAGTGGTTACTAATGTGATTCTTTGAATGCCAAGATATTGTTGTGCCTCCATATGTAAATAAATAGCCCGTTTGCGATCGAGCTTTATGCGGATCAAATAAATATTCTGCATCTACATAATCAAATCATTTATGACTCGGAGATTGATCATTTCAATTTTATCGAAGTTCGTCTTTTCTTCTCAAAGAAAATCACACATCTTCAATGTGTTGAGTCACTTGCTTTGTTAGTTGCTTGTCATAATTGAATGATAATATGACAATCCTTTCACATAACTTTCGTTATTTATATCAAATAATCTTCTAGCATTTGCATAACCAGCAATCTATAAGTGCACCAATTGCACTAATACACGACATTTTAAATCATTTTTATGAGATCAAAAAGATTTTTCTCTGTATGCAAGAAGCAAATTCCTACTCTTGTTGAATGGAAAGGCGGATCTCAAATCTGGAAACATATGCTAGAGAACAGAGAGATCATTTAACTTCATCGTCTAGTTAGACATAATAATCATTCATTATACATATTCAAGTATTTCATCTATTGTAGACTGAAAGAAGTCTCATTGCATCAACTACTAGAGAATATATCGCCATTTAATAATGTCAGGATTTTTGCAAAAACCCTTTATGCCCCGAGGCACAAATCGTACTTTATATCTTATGGTTATACTTTCGCACAATGATTCATTTGTACCCCACTGACATCTATTTTGATCTATGAACTATAAGTTCAAAAACATCACTTTTCTAACTGAAACAAAATATACTTGAATAGTGCATTTTATTTGGCCAATCACTTATCTCCATATATGACAAATTTGAATTTAAGATCCTTGTAATCATTTATAGCATTGAGTGCTACTTCATATCAAAGATACCATTGACGGTCATTTTGATTCGATTCCAATACGACATAACTTATCGAGATCTCTTCATTTTCAGGTACCTGAACCTTTGCCAAGGTTTTATGAAGTGTTATGTCATAGTGCTCTTTCAAAGCACTTACCTCATTATCATGACCATTTTGATAATTTTCTCCTCTCCTTCCTCAAGGAATTTTACGTTTGGAATCGATTGGCCTATCACGCTTCTGGCGTACCATAGACTTCCCTTCAAGGACTATTTATTGGATCATTTGCAACTTAATTAAAATATTGGGTCAGCAAATACATTTGGCGAATTATTTGCAACATTGTGCAAATGAATTATCTCTGAACTTCAAGTTCAAATTTTTTTTAACAAGGATCTAGATAATTCACCCCATACATAATTTTCAGCTGCTAAACATATCTCCCCCTAATGTTAGGAAATCTAATATTTTCCCCCAACCTCATTTGGGGATCCATCTTTTGTGTGGTGGAGCAATAAAATCATATGTGCACACATCAAATTTTTAGATGGAAATTATTTGGTTCCTGACCCTGAACCAATTGTGATGGGAGAACCTTGTTGGCTTGATGCATACATGTTAAATAAACTCATCTCATACCAAATTTTATTTGAGAGATTTGTTCTCATAATCAATGGTCTAGCTATAATTGGAGGCATATAATTTTTGCTAAACCAACAAGCATTATCAACATAATTTTATAGTTTGGAACTGTACTCTTACTTTAGCAATTAGAGCAAACAACCTTACAAAAACCAATTTGTAAGTTGATAACAAACGCACATGTGACCATACCATAAATGCATCTATTAAATCATAATAGTAAGAGGTCCACATGGCAGGTGAACGGGCCCATATTCACCTTTCTATATGTTCCAAATAATTTTAGGGGATACAATCCCAACCTTAGCTGGTACATTGATTATTTTATCATGAGAACAAGCAACACAAGAGAATTCTTGAAGAATCTTTTATTTCTTCAAACATATAGCCACATGAATTCTCAATTTCTTTTGCATCACATTTGAACCGAAATGGCCAACCAGTTATGCCAACTGATATTTATTCTAGTAAACTTTTGGTTTAATTTTGCATGTGATTCCTTCATCTTGCCCTTATTTTATTCAACAAACAAGAGAAAGACAGGTAACCTTTTATGTAAATATTCATAATCCACTTTGATTGTAGTAGTCTAAAGATATTTAGTCTTTTCAATAATTTACATCTCAATATAATATTTTTTCAATTCCTCCGAAACTTAAAATATTTCTTTTGAGACTTACTACAACCTCAATATTATGAACTTATTTTATTTTATGGATAGTAACAAATTAGTCCTTCCGAAACTTTCAATTAATTTTGTGTACTGCCAAAAATTTCACAACACCATTCTTATGGTGACCATCTCCTTCAAGGAGAAAATTATTGTTATTGTCATGGTTAAAATTATTAGACTCATTTCTTGACAACCAATGACAAATTTGTGTTGCCACACAACAATATTTATTTTGATCATGGCCTCAACCTTTATAGGAAAGAATTATTTCTTTCTTTTGTTCTTCAATAGTTCATAATTTAACTTACCACAATGTTTGTGTAGTACTCAAAGTATATGACTAAATGACCATTTATGTCAATTTTTTTATTTCAATCTCTCAAACCTTCCGTAGAGGTGAGATGTGACATTTATCTAACCATACATGAACTGTCCTTATCCATACGAACACAAGTCACATTCTCTTCAAGAAATGACCATAACCATTTGTACATACTCCATAAGTTTTTATTAGTCATACTTTGACATTATCAAATTTATTTGACCCACCTCAACATCACTTTAAAAGGTCATATGTACTACCACTTTGTATTCTTTTGTTTTGATGGAGGATTTTCAAAATATTTCAAATTAGATTGCACCAACAACAATGTGCCCGATAAATTTTCATACTTTGATGAATAAAAATTACCTTCACATTTGAAGGACCATCTTAAAAAACAATGGTGTTCTTCCTTTTAATTACCACAATTGACCAT
>NW_006239250.1:606130-620908 GCF_000226075.1 Solanum tuberosum | reverse complement strand
TTTCAGATATATTATGCACTGCTACCACATTCACATATGAGAATGGAGAAAATTAATTGGGCAAATTTCATGACTTTCAGTCAAAAGTATACAACTGTATGTTAGTCATCATCATATCATCACTATAGTGCATTAGGACATAAACCCAATGTCTTACCCATATAAAGACGCCTTTGGTCATAAATCAATGAGATTTGAACCCAACTTCTTATTATGATGGTGCACCGAGACTTTACTCGATGTCTTACCCATTTGGTGCGGTGAAACTTGAATTCACTGTCTTACCCTCAATCAATGTCTTAATAAACCAAATGCATTACCAAAAATAAATATTGAATACCATAAATATAATCTGAATTTGACTTAAAATTGAATAAAAATGTATAAAACTAATTAATTAGAACCACATGTTGGAACCACATAAAAGTCCAAAGTTAAAATAAATTAAAACATTTTAATAGTCCCTCTCAACATTGTTATGAAGATCATCATAATTTACTAACTATTTTAAAATAACTACAAAACAATCTTTGTTAGTACAAATAATATATAGGATATGAAGTATACCTTGCAACCGAAAAATTACTAGAATAATTCATAAAAATCAAGAAATACCTACTATTGATTCTTGACGGAGAATGAGCAACTCGTGTTGATAACGTGTTGTAAAACTAAAGCAAAATAAGACAAGAAATATAGAAGATGAAAAACAATAGAAATATAGAGACAAGATATGAGAGTATTTCTTATTCTTCAAAGTATTCAAGTCCATACAATATGACCCCTTATGCCTCTATTTATAGTGTAACATAGAGGCATACAAAAGGTTAGTCATAAACATGACATTAACATGAATATAATGGAGGAGGTTATTGAGGTGAAAGGTTACAAGAATAATGATCATAAAGGTGGAGGTTATCTTCATAATGGAGGGAAGTAATTGAGATAATTAGTCATAGTAACTTCTTGGTATAGTGGACATCCATATCATAATATTTTATAACACTTACATAATCAATTAGTATTTGTCACTTTTCGTTTTCATCTCAAAAATACTATTATTTTTCTATAGAAAATTTGTTACACATATTGAAAAAAATAAAAAAATATCATGATTTTTATAAAGCAAAAAAATAAAAAAAAGGTTGATTATTTAAAAGTAAAATAAACATTTAGACCATTCAATTATGAAAAAGGGAGGATACTGTTTATTATTCAAATTTGAGAGGGGTGCAGGGGAGAATCTAATTTAGGGTGTGTTCAATACGAAGGAAAATATTTTACATAGAAATTACTTTTGTAAAATGTCTTTTAGAAAAATAAGTGGGGTATTTTAAATATAATTTCTTATATTTATGTAAACAAAAATATTATTCTAAAAATATCTGTATGTAATCTTGACAAATACCATGGAAAGTGAGGTGGGTGAGAGGTGGTGGGAAAGTTGTTGAAATAGTTTTCTCCTTTTTAAGGAACTTATATTTTTCTAGAAAAAATATTTTTCAAAATTTTTGAACAAACAAACATGAAAAAATTTAGAATACAGTTTCTAATCCTATCATGACTCAACCCACTGGGTTGTGGGGCACCTACTCTGGAGAACCCTCAATCCCCAAACCGGTTAAGACATGCGGAAATTAATCAACACAAAATCTAACACCCTATAAATATATTTAAAAACTCTTAGCTTGATATAAAATCAAAGTTGATTGAAAAGAACACACTAACATTCACAATGAACTAATCTAAACAAGTATAAGAGCTACTAAAAATATAGTTTATGAAAGAATAAGACACAACTCCCACCATAAGGAAAGAGGAGTAGAAACTGTCGAAGATCACAATCGCATTCACCTATGCAACATCACTGAATCTTGCAACCATACTATGTCAAGTGGCATAACAACAGTAATATCAGTACAAACAAAATGTACTGGTAGGCATCATTGGTCGACCTGGACCTACCACATAATATAAAGTAGACATTCAAAAAAAAACATGCTATAAGAAAGTTAAACCACCCCAAGTTTTTATCCACCTACTTCTACCATCCCAGGTATAATGCCCATAAACTAATACAGTTGATCCCAACTCCCTTCCTCATTCTGTTGTCAACTCTTCCATTAAACATTAGACCATCTTGCCACTCTAAGCTTCCCACGCCTCCCGGTTATGCCACCCAAAGGCTTCCCAAGCTTTAATGACCCTGAAGGTCATTTTTAGAAATTTTCAGAAAATTATCATTTTACCCCTCCCGATAGTTGCCCCGAGTCCCTTTTGATCATTTTCTGAAGTTTGTTTTGAAATTTGATTGTAAAGTTGTGATTTTTGGAAGTTATAAAGTTTTGAAGGGTTTTTTTGTAACACGTATATTTGATTTATAACCAAAAAAAATATGTACAATATAGTTTCGACAGCCTGGAAAAGCTGCACCTTCATACAATCAGTAAAACCAAAATAAACTATGGCATTACTAAACAAGAGGCCTATGTAGTTTATACAGGATAGTCAACTAATCTTGCTAAAATCGTTTTCCATGTTGCAATGTCTCTCCCTCTAATAAGTATATGTAGCATCATATCTTTGATCATTGAATCTGAGTGAAAAGGTCGTCTTTGGAAGCGAATACAGTTTCGAACTTGCCACACCATGTACACAACCAGAGCAAAGGCACAACTAGTTAACTCAGCTAGGCCACCTCTGCTTCTTGCAAGTAGGCTCATCCATTGCACTTCAGTTCCGAGTCCATGATTTGTCTTTTATAATCCATCCACTGTAATACATGACTCCATATATTACTAGTCTCTCTACATTCAAAGAACAAATGAGTAAATGTCTCCATATGTTGTCTACGGAAAGCACATTCAGGGGGTATAGTGATACCAAACGTCAGCATCCTCTCAACTGTTGCATGTCTTTTCTGAATAACCAGCCAAAGGATGAATTTATGTCAAGGGTGAATTCTTGGATGTAGAGTTAAATGTTTCCAGGTAAATTTTGGGTGAGAATGCATCAGAGATATATACATCTTATTAATTGAATAATTATCTCTCATTTGAACTTCTCTTAGTTGGTGTTGTAGTGTCTCATGGCTATTTAGCCTACTTAGCAGTTGATCTCTAGATTTCAGCACCTTTTTCACTGTCCATGAAGCATTCTTGGGTATCCTGATTTGGACCATATCTCGTTGCTTGATGTAGTAACTATGGACCCATTGAACGCATATGAAAGCCTTCTTTCTATCTATATCCCATAGTAGTTTAATTATTACTGAAGCATTCCATATGCCTAAATTCATGACATTGAGCCCACCTGCAACCCCTGGTAGGTAGATATTTTCCAAGAAACTAGTGCCTTCTTTGAGAATGTCACTGAACCTGTCCATAAAAAAGTCATGTAATGCTGCTCAATTGCTTTGATGACTTTCTTAGGGATAATTAAAATCTGAGGCCAATATGGCTACACTCTAAATAGTACTGCTTTAATTGGTTGCAGCCTTCAAGCATAAGACATTATTTTGGCTGACCAACATGTGATCCTGGTTGTGATCTTCTCAATCAATGGGAGGTATGCATTAACTCCGAGTTTTTGAGAAGCTAGATGCACACCAAGGTATCTTAAAGGCAGAGTTCCCACAATGAACCCCGAGGCATCCACAATGTCTTGTTTTGTGTGTTCATGTACCCCATCAAGATATATTGAACTCGTCATTATTTGCATGTAATCCAGATGCTTAAGAAAATCTCAAACAAACAGTATTCATCAATTTGACAGACACTAGATCAGCTCTGCAATACATAACAAGTCATCAACAAAGCATATGTGAATGTTATTTAATCTTTCACACTTGAGATGAAAGTTAAAGTCACAAATTGTTGCCAGTTGATTTAGCTCTCTTCCAAAGAACTTCATAGCTAATACAAAGAGGTAGGGGGACATATGATCCCCCTCTTTGATGGAAAGGGTGTAGTGAGTCCTTCATTCAACAACAAAGAATATGACATTGTAGATACACACACCATGATCCAGTGGACAAATTTTGTAGGGAAACCCATTTCATTCAATAATTTTTCTAAGAATCCCCATTTCAAGGTGTCATAGGTCTTCCTCAAATCCACCTTAAGCACACATCTAGGGGATAGTCACTTTCTATTATAACTCTTGAAAATTTCATGACTTACCATGATGTTTTCTTCTATACTCTATCCTTCCACAAATGTTGATTGTGTTTTACCAACTAATCCTGAAATCATAAGCTTTAGTTCTGGTTAGTACCTTGGATATAATTTTGTATAAGGTGGTGCAGCAAACTATTGGTATGTAATCTTAACCTTTGTTGGAGCTTTAACTTTAGAATCAAAGTCATAATTGTGATATTGACGACAGGACTTAGACATCCCGTTTGCACAACTACAATAATATCTTTATGAACCACACCCCTATTTTTAGTAGAGAATTATTTTGTAAAGTCATCGCTTGGTGCTTTATCTTTGGGCATATCCTTGATAGCCTCCAGGATTTCTTCTGTAGTAACCTCTTTTATAAACTCTTTTTATTGCATGATAAAGAGACATGGTCCACTTCTAACCACCTCAATATTTAAAAATTTCAATTCGTTTTCTTTAGTCCCCATCAAGTCCTTAAAAATAGAGATAAACTCAACTTCAATTTGTAAAGGTTCTGCCAATTTGAGTCCAGACTCTATATAAATGGATGAATTGGTGTTATGGATAGTCCTTATCTTCCACTGATCATGAAAGTACTTGGAATTTGAGTCATCATGTTCAATCCAAATTGCTCTATAGCCTTTTGTCTGAGTGTAGATTCTTCAACATTGCTCCATTTCATCTCTATTAAGATCTACTTTTCCTGTTCTATGAGGCTTTGATCCAGATTGCTTGTTTATAATTATCCTTGAGTGATGTCCAATTTTTTCCTCAGTGTATGCAACTTTTCCTTATAAGCAGCCATATAGGCATTTATTTCTTTTCTAAGCAATTTTAACTTCTTGAGCTTCTCCCAGACATGTTTCATTGTGCACTCAATAACACTATCACCCCAAGCTTTTTTTAGTATATCAGCAAAGTCGGGGTTCTCCATCACATGGGTGTAGAATCTAAATGGCCTTGGATAAATATTTTGATTTTGCTTACATTTGATTAAAATGGGTGAGTGATATGATACTGAATGGTTCATAAACTCAGCTTCTACATGTCCAAATTGGTGCAACTAGTGAATGTCTCAAAAAGTCCAGTCAATTTTTCTATATACTCTATTATATCTTGCTTGTTTATTACATTAAGTATAATGCTAGCCAATTGCTTTAATAGTAGTTAACTACAAGTGGTTAAGAGCATCTTGAAATCCCTGAACCTCATGTTGTGTGAATAGGGAGACCCCAACTTATCCTCTACGCCCAATACACATTTAAAATCACCACATACTACTAGGGAAGTTGATGTTGTAATGTTATTTTCATAATTTCCTGCCATAAGTCTTCTATGCTTCATTTCTCGCATAGACAATAGTAAAATAAATGTCAATCTGCATCCCAGGATTTTCAACCATGTAGTGAATATATTGTTCATGTATGTTTAGGATTTTCACCTTCAAGTGTGATTTCCACAGTACCCAAATTCTACCATTGACATTATCCTTACAATTATGTGCACTAGACCATCCTTGTGCTACTTTCCTCTTATTGATGATGCTCTAAGTTCCTTAACCCTTGTTTCCATGCATTCAACAACATTTACTAGCTCTATGCTTATTCAGAAAGAGTTTGAGCTCTTTCTGTTTGTGGCCTTGATTAAGGCCTCTCAAGGATCATATAGGTAGGAATGACAGAGAGCTGACAACGGTATCCTACATATGATATCCAATCATATTATCTGCAAATGTGAGCTTTCATCGACATATTGCTTTCCAAGTCTTTGTCCAGGGTCAAGTTCAGGTGGTGGTTGGGATGATGGTTCAGGAATTAATTTTGATGTATCAATTCTAGTCTCTGGTTCTGTAGGAGGTTGAGCTTTTACATGTATCCACTTTGAAACAAGACTCCTTTTACCCTTATTCTTCCTTCTTTTGCCATAACCCATTGCTGCCCCCATTTGATTTCTTTCACCCTCATCATAGCTCTGTACCATAAACTCCTTTGAAGGGTGCTTGTACCAGTATTCAACATCCTTATGCCCCAACCTAAGACAATGATTACAAAATCTGGGTCTCCATTCATATTTCATATATTGATTCTAGGGTCCGGTGGGTGTTTCAATAGCGATAACTTCACGTAAATTCTTTGAAATATCTACCTCAATAAGGACTCTAGCATATGAGATTTTTTCAGCATTGTAGCAAATCTTTCTGTGTATAAGGGAACTCCAATTGCACTAGCAACTTTGCTCGATTCTTGAACAGACCAATAACACATGTAGTCTTGGAAATTTAACCCAAATTAGGATTTGACTAAGCATATCATCATCAAATTCAAAATCCAATTCCCAATTTCTCAAAATCATAGGTTAGTTTCCCTAGAAGCCAGGCCCTGCTTGCATCTCTTTCTCTTTATCAGTAGTATTAGGAAATTTAAAAATGTAGTATCCATCATCATGGTATAGTACCTGGGGTTTTGAAGAGTTAAAAGTTATTTAAAGTGGTTTTTGGTAATAATTGAAACTACGAGTCTCAGAATAGAATTTCATCAGTTTTATCAGCTCCGAAACGTGACCTTTTAGTTAGTAGGACTATTGGCTCAGGTCTTAAGGTATTCAGATGAATTTTGGAAGAATTTGTGTTTTGAAAGTTGAAAGCATAGGATAGTTGACCAAAGTCAACATTTGGTGATAGCAAGCTCAGAATTCCATTTCTGATAGTTTTGTTAGCTACAAAATATGATTTTTGATTTAGACGTATTATTGGTTTAGGTCCCAAGAATTTTTATTTAATTTTGATCCATTAGACGAGATGCGGGGAAAGTTAAGGCTAAAGTATAACTCTAGTCAACGTTTGAGGTTAGAAATGTTATTTTCAGGTTTTGATGATTCCACTAGGTCCAAATAGTAATATCTGGTCTAGTTGAAGGTTTGGTTCAATTCTCGAAGCTTTTTGGATAAGTTTTATGTCCTTATTTAAAAAATTGGAGATTCTTAAGTTTAAATTGACTTTTGTCAATATTGGGTTAAGGTGACCTTTTTGGCTATTTTGATCATTCCATTGAGTCTGAAATATCATTTCCAAGCTAGAAGCATATTTGGTTTGTGTTCGGGAAGTTCCGAATGAGTGTCTTGGCATTATTTCAGCAAATTGTCTCAATTAAAAGGTTCGCTATTAGTTTTAAAGATAATTATTCTAGAACGTCTGAAATTTTGAGCATGAATTATAGGACTGATATGCAAAGTTTGATGCATTTTCACTAAGCCGTGATTGGACTTTTATCGCGATATATGAAATAATTGTTTATCGGGCAGAAATGATATACGTCTGGGAAAACGAGCATGGAATTGAGTTTCGATTAAGATACCATTTGGATTGACTTAAAAAGTAGTTTTTAAGTCAAAAACAAAAAGTCAAACTGAAATGACTTTTAGGTCAAGAAAAAAGTAGGGGGAGGCCTACTTTTGGTTTTTAACTTATTTTAAGTCATTTTAAACTTGCTTTAAGTTATTTTTAACCTCACCAAACACTTCCTAACTTATTTTAAGTAATTGTTTGACTTATTTTAAGTTATTTTTATGTAACACCCCGCAACTAGAAAGAGCTAGAATTAGAAGGAGTTATTTTTGGAAAGAATGAAAAATCTGGAAATTTGACAAAATTAAGTTAAGTATGAGTTTTGGGTCAACTTCAAACATCCATAACTACTAGCTCAGGATGATTTAGTTGTGCTAAAAGATACAGTAGGAAATATATTTGAATTTTCTTTCCAACGCCGCCAAGTTTGAGCGATTTTGAGTTCGTATGAGGGAGATATGCCCATTTGCAGTTGGGCTGTCTAGATAAGGAAAGTCAAAACTGGATTTTAGAAGGGTATTATGGTCTTTTCACTACCCAATTCATTTGTTTCGTTTTTGGTAATTAAGTTGGGGTCAAAACTGATTGGATTCAGTTTACGCTTTATCAAAAGAAGTTAGGGTTTTGAGAGAAGAGAAAAGAGGAGAAGAAGCAAGGAATCGCCAAGTTCTTGAAGAATTGCTTGTGGATTTTGTCAAGAAGCAATCCCTACGAGGTATGTGAGATCACATAGCATTGGGTTAGTTCACCCATGCGTCAATCATGATTTATTTCAGTAAATTTATATTCTTGAAGGTCTAGAAATTGAGTTCTTGATAGGTTTTGTTGAAGTTCTATTGAGTTCTTGATTCATTGCAATTGTTGAGGAGTTGTTGATTCAAATTCATGAAATTAGGTGTCGTTGTGAGTAGATTCTTGCATATTTTGGTTATGTAGTCGAATCTAAGTGTTTGGGGAAAGAACCAATCGAAACTAAAGGAAGTTTTAGAGTTGAAAAAAGACCAAGGAAATTCGTCAAAAACTGGGGAATGGGGGCGGGGCGCCGCGCCACTCAGAGCGCCCCACATTAGAGTCTGAACTTAGGTCCCTGGGGCACCGCGCCAGACAGCGCGCCCCAACCCAGACTCTGTAGATTCAGCTCTGGCTCCCCGCGCCACTCAGAGCGCCAGGGACACCAGGTCCCCTACCCTGTCCCACTTCTTTCCATACTAGTTCCCTTGAAACGTACCTATGTTTCCTAGTTGATTCCTACCCTCTAAGATCTAAACAACATGAAATCATCCATAACATGAGATCATGAGCCTTGAATCCATAATTCAATTCAAGGAAAGTTAAGAGTCAAGTCAAGAGAAGTTAAGAGTCAAGTAATAAAGAGAAGTTCCTAGAGTTTTCCAAAAGTCTTTTACAAATATTTTAACTTTGTTTTAAGACTTGAGTAAAGAGTAAAGGTTGAAGTTCATTTATTCAAAGAGTATATGGGGACTATGTATTCTCAAAGAGTTTAAAAATGTTTTCACATTTAAATGAGAAAGGAAACTTTGATTTCCAAAAGAGCCTTTGAGATAGTTTTTCAGTAAAGATCCTTTGAGCTAGTTTTTCAGTAAATAGCCTTTGAGCTAGTTTTTCAGTAAAGAGCCTTTGAGCTAGTCTTCAGTAAAGATTAAATGCTTTCACAATTAAGCAAGAGAGGAAACTTTGATTTCCAAGAGGAGCCTTTGAGCTAAGTTTTGAGCAATTATCTCAAACCACAGAAAGAAGTTATGTTTTTAAACATAAGAGCTAGTATTATATTTTGGGAGTAGTATTGAGCACCGATATAGGGGAGAGTTCAGATAACTCCCATCCCCGATAAACCATGTAGCCACCATGAGTAGAAAAGGGTCATACTTTTTAGATGATTCCTTAGTGCTTTTTAGCATAAACTAGTGGATCCACTTAGTAGTCAGGTTCTATACCCTCGGCAAGGTATAGGACAGCCCTGGCAGCGTGAGGCAAAATGCCGTATCATCACAATAGCTCTTACGTGATGGTTGTCGGTTAGAGAAACTCCTAGAGTTTATATTGTATCTTTGCATACACACAGAGTATTATTGAATTCCTAAATACATAGAGTTGGTATCCATGATTTCAGAGCTTTTATTTATATTGCATTTATGTTATTGCTTTATATTGAAATGAGTTCAGTTGAGTTCAGTTAAGACCAGGTTTATTCTTTCAATTCCTTTCAAGCTTATGTCTTGTTTTAGAATTCCCCTCGCATACTTGTACATCAATGTACTGATGCCATTTGGCCTGTATCTTTTAATGATGTAGATACAGGTAACCAGGATCAGCATCCAGCGCATCGTTGATTCTAGTTGAGCTCCAGAGTTTGTTGGTGAGCCTCCTTACTTCTAGAGGATCCCTTTTATTGTTTTTCAGTATTTAGTTCATTAGGATGTCGTGGGTCTTGTCCCGTCATACATCTCAGTTATTAGAGGCTTCATAGATAGATAGTTAGTTAGTTCATTTGTCATTATCTTGTTATTGGCTTATGTTCAGATTTGAGTTGCCACTTTGGCTAAGTTATATGTTTATTTCTAAAACATTATGAGTTTAGTTTGAGACAGTTGAATTATTTTGCATTTGAATTCTTTTCTTAATGCTTCAAGTCTTCCGCTGAGTAAGTAAGCCAGTCCAAGGGTTCGCTTGGGGCCAACAATAGTTCTCGAGTGTCAGTCCCGCCCAGGGTGTAGGCTTGGGGTGTAACAAACTTGGTATCAGAGCGCAAAGTTCAAGAGTCCTAGGGAGTCTATGAAGCCATGTCTGTAGAGTCTTGGTTATCGGTCTGAAGCGCGCCACATCTATAATTAGGAAGCTGCAACATTTAGGAATTTTCTCACTTCTTTCATACTCATTTCGTGCGTTAGAGTTTTATCTCTAAAAAGTTTCTTCTTATTCGTGCTTGTGCGTGTCTTTCAGTTGATCATGCCTGTACGAAGAGATGTCAGAGGTCGTCCGGCTAGAAGGAATGTTGAGCTACAGGAACAAGGGGTACCTAATCCACCAGAAGTGCAACCCAAGGAGAGGTCACTAATGCTGAGTTTCGTGAAGCTATCGGATGTTGAGCCAAGTTGTGACCAATCAAGCTAGGCAACAGAGAGGGAATTGATAGGAAGTGGCTAACACTTTAAGGATCCGTGAGTTCTTAAGGATGAATCCTCCAAGCTTCACAGGTTCAAGTGTTACTGAGGATCCAGAGAATTTCATTGAAGAGCTTCAGAAGCTTTTTGAAATCATGCATGTTGCTGATACTGAGAGGGTGGAACTAGTTACATACCAAATGAAGCGTGTCGCAAGGATATGGTTCGACCAATGGTTGTTGACATGAGGAGCAGGATGAGTTTATTCGTTGCTGGGTTGTCTCGCCTGTCAAGCAAGGAAGGCAAGGCAGCTATGCTGATAGAGGATATGGATATAGCAAGGATAATGATCCATGTGCAATAAGTTGATGAGGACAAGCTGAGGGATAGAAAGGAGTTCAAGAATAAGAGGGCTAAGACATCAGGGAATGAGTCCGGGGAGCAGAAGAGTAATGCCAACCGGTCTTCCTTCCAACAGAAACAAAAGGGACCTGCTCCATCATCTGCTAGTGCACCTACACCAAAGAACAAATTTGAGTACAATAGTTAGAATTTCAGAGCTAAACCTGCCTATTCTCAAGGTAGTATGGCACAAAGGGGGTAGTAAGCCTCCCGCATGTGCTAAGTGTGGTAGGAGCCACCGTCACGACCCAGGGTACACCCTAGATGTAACATGGCGTACTTGACCCCGAAGGGGTCTCGTACAAGACCTTAGCATATCATAACATAAGATAATAGAAAAGTATGGAAAATTTAAAAACTTTTATCCATACAATCGAAATCTTTATAAAATGCAAGTGAAAGTCTTTACTACACTTTTGTCTCAAACCATCTAATACAACTTTGAATAAAACTCTTGGGACATAGCCCATCCAATAGTCTCAACATGAAAATAAAATACATAAAGGAGTTAGTGGGTTTTGTCCTCGAAGCTATGAGGGCGCACCAAAATCTTCAACTCCTTTTCTCCTTAGAAACGTATTTCCAAGAATAGAACTCAAGCCTCCAAACCCTTCATTTGATTAGAATGTAGGCAAAGTATGCGTTAGTACAAAATTCACTAAATATGTTAGCTAGCATAATCATAAGAGCATAAGACAAGGGTTAGTCGATATAAGACATAATCTAAAATCATATGAAATACTTCATGAAACATAAACTATAAGCATAAGAGACAATATCATAATAATAAGCAAAGTCTCCAATCATAAGCAACATATAAGCATTATTCAACTCTTTAGTCATCTATACCATAATAGAATTACTCTCAAGTAAGCTAAAATCATTCTTGTGCAATGCATGAATAGCATCCCATAATACCACCCAAGCTAAGTATCCCTTTTGGTCATCTTAAGCATAATTTATATACATGGTCAAGTCTTTAAGCTTTTCTACCATAAGGGCACCATACTCCTAAGTAACCTTAAAGCACACTTGTGCAATGTATGAAAGGCATCCCATACTACCCTTCACACTAAGCATAACCTTGAAGTCATCCTAGTCATACTTACCCTCCTTTGGTCTCATTATTATCTTACTTCATATAGACAAGGAAATTATCACCTTTATTCAATACTAACAAGAAAGGCAACTATAGCACAATCCTATCTCAAGATACATCACACAAAGGAACACTTTCTTGAATAACCTTAAGTTATACTTGTGCAATGCATGGATAGCATCTAATAATACTATTCATGCTAAGTACCACTTTTAGGTCCTCATACTCATACTTCTTGGTTGGAAATTAGTTCCTTTCTTTAGACATTAGAACATTATGAGGTACTCCCTTAAGCACATCTTAGTTCATTATTAGGTTGAACCCTATGAGATACTTCTTTAAGCATGTCTAAGTTCATTATTAACATGGACCCTATGAGATACTACCTTAAGCTTGTCTAAGTCCATTTATATTCTTGAACACTATGAGGTACTTCACTAAGTCTATCTTAGTTCCTCATTATATCGAACCCTAGGATATACGACATTAAGTACATCTTAGTTCATCAAGCTTGAACTCTAGGAGATGCTGCTTAAAGCATAATCTTAGTTAACTAAGGTTGAACCCTAGGAGATGCTTCCACAAGCATAATCTTAGTTCATTAAGTTTGATCTCTAGGAGATGCTTCTTCAAGCACAATCTTAGACCATTAATTGTGTTGGACTCTAGGAGATGCTTTCTCAAGCATAATCTTAGTCCATGAGTTTTACAACTCTAGGAGATGCTACATTAAGCATAATATTAGTTCATTACTAATCATTTTGTAGTTGGGATATAGCCTTAACCGACATGAGAACATATGAGATATCACATGATCTCTCCCGGTGTTACCCCCACCGTCAAGGGTTGGTCCACTTACCTAAGGTAGAACCAGTTTGTTAGCTTAGTTGGATTCACTAGCTAACTTTCCTACGGGGCATGTAGTTATGGGATACAAAGATTGCTACTAGAAACCCAAAACTCCACTAGGTGAAGGCTTCCATCTCCTGAGACACACTTTGGGAAATCCGAACTCTTCTAAATGAGAGATCCCATGTTGGAAGCCCAAACTCAACTAGGTGGGAACCTCTATGGAAGCCCAAACTCAACTAGGTGGGAACCTCCATCTCATTTCAATATCCACTCGGTGCTAGGCCTAAATCCCACAAGATAATCTTTAAATCTCTACTTTGACTCAAGTTTATGGAAAGATGTCCCTGACAACCAATCCATTCTAATTCACTAAAATACCTCTTTAGCCAATGTGTGAGTAACTATCACCATCCATGACCTAGGTATGGATGCTCTATAGCCTTAGGTTCAATTAGGTGAGAAAAACCCTTCAACCCTAGAATCATTACTATATGAGAACCTTTTTTTATGTTAGGTTCATACTCATGTCTAGAATTTTACATTAGATAAGGATATCATCATGACTCAAGTTATTGTATCACTTCCTTCCATCTATCATTCCTAAGGTGAATTAGGTAGGTAAAGGTCTTTCATCACTATTCTATTAATTAGCCTTTTATTCACATTTAGACTTTACTCTCAAAGCCTTAACACATCTAGTTCATCACATTGACTTTACTCTCAAAACCCTAGTGATCAACATTCATGACTACAATCCCTACACTCAAGATTTAGTTCTTACTACCTTCATTCATACCTAGATTTCAAGGTATTCCAATCACATTCTTCATTACTAGGTGATTCTAGTGATAATTCATCATAAAGGTTAAACTTCTAACTTTACAAGTCAAGATCCATCATATATGATAAAGTCTAGTTTAATTCATGTATATATATTCCTAACCTTGTACAATTACTACACATGATATTAATTTTAGAAGATCACCTATGAATCCTCAATTTCATCTCTCATGGCATAAACCCACAAAACATCAAATTCATCAATTAGACTAGGCTTAACCATGGAATCCACACAAATTCATCATAATATCATAATCCAATGCTAATTCAATCATAATTAAGTATTATCCACTAGTTTGGAATCATACTCAAACTCTACCCACAATGTAGGAAGAAACCCTACCTAGAATTGGGTTTTTGACTTCACAATTGGGGGAAATCTAAGGGGGCTCTGGGTGGAAGAACCCATAGATAAATAAGCTAACATACCTCAATTCAAAGCCCTTGATGAGTCCACAAATTGGACTCATTTAGGGATTTATTTTGATAAGAATAGTGTCCTCGAATGCTTATTTTGTCTAAATATCTGATGAAAACTCTTAAGTTTCAGGTATTTAAAGTTTTAGTGAAAGCATGGACATTTAGGCGCAAGAAGGAACAAAAAGGGTGAAAAGTACGAAGAAGCTGAAGCCCGAGCATCGCCAAGCACACTTGGCGATTCGCCGAAGGGATTTACTCTGCCCTTTGTTCCAGTACGCGAAGCCCTGAAGGAGAAGGATAAAAAAGGCGATGAAAGGAGTAGTCGGCGCTTCGCCGATTAGTTCTGCGAAGCAGTACTATACCGCCCAATGGTCTAAAACGTGAAGATGCGGAAGGCAAGCACGAAACGACGATGAGACAGACGAAGGGCGAATCGCCGAAGTCATTAGGCGATATCGACTACCTTCACCGAAAGATCGGCCAACACTATTTTCTGAAGTCTATAAATACTGAAATTATTATTATTTTTAAGTG